>NC_092714.1:268477974-268660474 GCF_047496885.1 Scyliorhinus torazame | reverse complement strand
CCCCGCCAACCGCCCCGCCAATCGTCCCGCCAATCGTCCCGCCAACCGCCCCGCCAACCGCCCCGCCAACCGCCCCGCCAACCGCCCCGCCAACCGCCCCGCCAACCGCCCTGCCAATCGCCCCGCCAATCGCCCCGCCAACCACCCCACCAATCACCCCCTAAACACCACACTAAACACCCACTAAACACCCCACTAAACACCACACTAAACACCTGCTAAACACCTGCTAAACACCACTCTAAACACCCCACTAGACACCACTAAACACCCACTAAACACCACACTAAACACCCCACTAAACACCCCACTAAACACCCACTAAACACCCGCTAAACACCACACTAAACACCCACTAAACACCCCACTAAACACCACACTAAACACCCGCTAAACACCCACTAAACACCCACTTAACACCACACTAAACACCACACTAAACACGCCACTAAACACCCCACTAAACAACCACTAAACACCCACTAAACACCCCACTAAACACCACACTAAACACCCGCTAAACACCACACTAAACACCCCACTAAACACCACACTAAACACCCGCTAAACACCCGCTAAACACCCCACTAGACACCCCTAAACACCCACTAAACACCCACTAAACACCACACTAAACACCCCACTAAACACCCGCTAAACACCACACTAAACACCCCACTAAACACCACACTAAACACCCGCTAAACACCCGCTAAACACCCCACTAGACACCCCTAAACACCCACTAAACACCCACTAAACACCACACTAAACACCACACTAAACACCCGCTAAACACCCGCTAAACACCCCACTAGACACCCCACTAAACACCCGCTAAACACCACACTAAACACCCCACTAAACACCCACTAAACACCCGCTAAACACCACACTAAACACCCACTAAACACCACACTAAACACCCGCTAAACACCCAATAAACACCCACTAAACACCCACTTAACACCACACTAAACACCCCACTAAACACCACACTAAACACCCCACTAAACACCCGCTAAACACCCCACTAGACACCCCTAAACACCCACTAAACACCCCACTAAACACCCACTAAACACCCACTAAACACCCAGTAAACACCCCACTAAACACCTGCTAAACACCCACTAAACACCCCACTAAACACCCCACTAAACACCCACTAAACACCCCACTAAACACCCCACTAAACACCCGCTAAACACCCCACTAAACACCCACTAAACACCCGCTAAACACCCCACTAAACACCCCACTAAACACCCGCTAAACACCCACTAAACACCCACTAAACACCACACTAAACACCCGCTAAACACCCACTAAACACCCACTAAACACCCCACTAAACACCACACTAAACACCCACTAAACACCCACTAAACACCCCACTAAACACCCACTAAACACCCCACTAAACACCCGCTAAACACCCCACTAAACATCACACTAAACACCCGCTAAACACCACACTAAACACCCCACTAAACACCCGCTAAACACCACACTAAACACCCACTAAACACCCCACTAAACACCCGCTAAATACCACACTAAACACCCCACTAAACACCCCACTAAACACCACACTAAAAACCCCATTAAACACCCCACTAAACACCACACTAAACACCCGCTAAACACCCCACTAAACACCCCACTAAACACACGCTAAACACCCACTAAACACCACACTAAACACCCACTAAACACCCCACTAAACACCACTAAACACCCGCTAAACACCCACTAAACACCCACTAAACACCCCACTAAATACCACACTAAACACCACACTAAACACCACACTAAACACCCACTAAACACCACACTAAACACCCCACTAAACACCCACTAAACACCCCACTAAACACCCACTAAACACCCCACTAAACACCCCACTAAACACCATACTAAACACCCACTAAACACCCACTAAACTCCCGCTAAACACCACACTAAACACCCACTAAACACCCCACTAAACACCACACTAAACACCCCACTAAACACCCACTAAACACCACACTAAACACCCGCTAAACACCACACTAAACACCCCACTAAACACACGCTAAACACCCACTAAACACCACACTAAACACCCACTAAACACCCCACTAAACACCACTAAACACCCGCTAAACACCCACTAAACACCCACTAAACACCCCACTAAATACCACACTAAACACCACACTAAACACCACACTAAACACCACACTAAACACCCCACTAAACACCACACTAAACACCCCACTAAACACCCCACTAAACACCCCACTAAACACCCACTAAACACCCCACTAAACACCCACTAAACACCCCACTAAACACCATACTAAACACCCACTAAACACCCACTAAACTCCCGCTAAACACCACACTAAACACCCACTAAACACCCCACTAAACACCACACTAAACACCCCACTAAACACCCACTAAACACCCAATAAACACCCAACTAAACACCACACTAAACACCCCACTAAACACCACACTAAACACCCACTAAACACCCACTAAACACCACACTAAACACCCGCTAAACACCCACTAAACACCCACTAAACACCCCACTAAACACCACACTAAACACCCACTAAACACCCACTAAACACCCCACTAAACACCCACTAAACACCCCACTAAACACCCGCTAAACACCCCACTAAACATCACACTAAACACCCGCTAAACACCACACTAAACACCCCACTAAACACCCGCTAAACACCACACTAAACACCCACTAAACACCCCACTAAACACCCGCTAAATACCACACTAAACACCCCACTAAACACCCCACTAAACACCACACTAAAAACCCCATTAAACACCCCACTAAACACCACACTAAACACCCGCTAAACACCCCACTAAACACCCCACTAAACACACGCTAAACACCCACTAAACACCACACTAAACACCCACTAAACACCCCACTAAACACCACTAAACACCCGCTAAACACCCACTAAACACCCACTAAACACCCCACTAAATACCACACTAAACACCACACTAAACACCACACTAAACACCCACTAAACACCACACTAAACACCCCACTAAACACCCCACTAAACACCCACTAAACACCCCACTAAACACCCACTAAACACCCCACTAAACACCCCACTAAACACCATACTAAACACCCACTAAACACCCACTAAACTCCCGCTAAACACCACACTAAACACCCACTAAACACCCCACTAAACACCACACTAAACACCCCACTAAACACCCACTAAACACCACACTAAACACCCGCTAAACACCACACTAAACACCCCACTAAACACACGCTAAACACCCACTAAACACCACACTAAACACCCACTAAACACCCCACTAAACACCACTAAACACCCGCTAAACACCCACTAAACACCCACTAAACACCCCACTAAATACCACACTAAACACCACACTAAACACCACACTAAACACCACACTAAACACCCCACTAAACACCACACTAAACACCCCACTAAACACCCCACTAAACACCCCACTAAACACCCACTAAACACCCCACTAAACACCCACTAAACACCCCACTAAACACCATACTAAACACCCACTAAACACCCACTAAACTCCCGCTAAACACCACACTAAACACCCACTAAACACCCCACTAAACACCACACTAAACACCCCACTAAACACCCACTAAACACCCACTAAACACCCACTAAACACCCCACTAAACACCCACTAAACACCCACTAAACACCCCACTAAACACCCGCTAAACACCCCACTAGACACCCCTAAACACCACACTAAACACCCCACTAAACACCCGCTAAACACCATACTAAACACCACACTAAACACCCCACTAAACACCCACTAAACACCCCACTAAACACCACACTAAACACCCGCTAAACACCATACTAAACACCACACTAAACGCCCGCTAAACACCACACTAAACACCACACTAGACACCCCTAAACACCCACTAAACACCCGCTAAACACCCCTAAACACCCCACTAAACACCACAGTAAACACCACACTAAACACCCCACTAAACACCCCACTAAACACCCGCTAAACACCCCACTAAACACCACACTAAACACCCCTAAACACCCACTAAACACCCCACTAAATACCACACTAAACACCCGCTAAACACCATACTAAACACCACACTAAACACCCGCTAAACACCACACTAAACACCACACTAGACACCCCTAAACACCCACTAAACACCCGCTAAACACCCCACTAAACACCAACTAAACACCCACTAAACACCCACTAAACACCCACTAAACACCACACTAAACACCCACTAAACACCACACTAAACACCCGCTAAACACCACACTAAACACCCCACTAAACACCCGCTAAACACCCCACTAAACACCCGCTAAACACCCCACTAAACACCACACTAAACACCCGCTAAACACCCCACGAAACGCCCCACTAAACACCCGCTAAACACCCCACTAAACACCCCACTAAACACCCCACTAAACACCCACTAAACACCCCACTAAACACCCACTAAACACCCCACTAAACACCACACTAAACACCCGCTAAACACCCCACCAAACACCCCACTAAACACCGGCTAAACACCACACCCACTAAACACCCACTAAACACCACACTAAACACCCCACTAAATACCACACTAAACACCCCACTAAACACCCGCTAAACACCCCACTAGACACCCGCTAAACACCCCACTAAACACCCCACTAAACACCCGCTAAACACAATGTCATGATATCCATATTAACATATCATGGTGCAATCACACACACACGCTGATGGACAGGTAGATGGACCCACCAACACACACACAACATCGCAGCCAATCACCAGTGAGAGCACACACACTGTAAAACAGGGAACACCACAGTTCCCGCTAATTCTACCAGGAGATAGCTCAGAGCACAGAGCTCACAGCGTGCCACTCAGACATACACCATGTGCTGAGTGCCTCACTAAGATAGTGCTAGGGCTGGGTCCACAGGTTAGCTGGTGAAGTACAAACCACAGCCAGAAGTTAATAGTTATTGTTGTACAGAACAATAAAACAGAGTTGTACCATCCACAACCGTGTTCGTTCGTTTGTGTATCGGAACACCCAACGCGACATGATACCAGGTCTGGAAACTCGCCAGCGACTGTGAGACCTACCTGCACATCTTCAGAGATCCGCCATCCTGCGCCATGGACACCATCAGCCCACCGCAGCCGCTCCAAATCGCTGGAAATCTCGGCGTCAACTGGAAGCTGTTTAAACAGCGCTTCCAGCTCTTCCTAGAAGCCACGGACAGGGAGAATGCATCGGACACCAGGAAGATCACCTTCCTCCTCTCCACAGTGGGGCAACACGCCATCCACATCTACAACTCCCTGGCATTCGCGGAAGGCGAGGACAAGACAAAATACAAGACGGTCCTTTTAAAGTTTGAGGAACACTTCAGTGTGGAAGTCAATGAGAGCTTCGAGAGGTACCTCTTCCAGCAGCGCCTGCAGGGTAAGGATGAGCTTTTTCAATCTTATTTGACACACGTCCGTATCCTCGCGCAGTCCTGCGGCTATGAGGCCACCTCCGTCTCCATGATTCGGGATCAGATAGTTTTTGGGGTCATCTCGGACGCCCTACGCCAGCAGCTCCTTAAAATAAAGCGCGTTCACCCTAGCCACCGCCATCGAAACCTGCGTCCTCCACGAAAACGCGACCAGCTGGTACTCCCAATTCCAGGCGGCTGAATCGGCACGGCAGGGGTCCCACGAGGCCGAGCGGGTCCAGTCGATCGAGTTCCTCCCGGACCGCGGCCCGGACGAGGGCGGACATTTTGCGTGCTTTCCGAGGCCTCCCGTGCTTGTACGCGCCAAAAGAGGGGACGTCGACGCAGAGGGACGGGATGCGCAGGCGCGCTCTACGCAGGACCGCACCGCGCATGCGCGGTGGCGCAATGAGCGCCGTGACGTCACGACGTGCGGCAACTGTGGCTCCGCACACTTAAAGCAGCAATGTCCGGCCAAAGTGCGACAATGCCTCCGCTGTGGCAGGATGGGCCACTATGCTGCCTGCTGTCGAGCAGCTCAACCTGCCAACAATTCCGCCAGCCTCGCAGGGGCATGCGGGCCATTCAGCCCCCATACACCGAGTCATACCCTGACAACATGCAGACCGGTGATACCGACGACCGGGAACCCTTCCGCGTTGTGGTAATAAACATGAACCGGATGTCCCCATGCAGGACCCACCAGCCGATGCCAGTGCACAGCATTGATCCGGGCCATGAGTGGTGTGCCACCCTAACGGTCAATCGATCACCGATCACATTTTGCTTGGACACTGGTGCCTCTGCCAATCTCCTCGCATGGTCAGCCTTCCAGACCCTGAAGGTTAAACCACCGATTCTGCCAACCCACTGTCAGCTGGTCGACTATAACGGAAACGTTATCCCGGCCACGGGGTCCTGCCAGCTCGAGGTTACACACAACTCACATAAAGCCACATTATCATTTGAAATAGTTGGATCCTCGAAGGACTCTCTGCTAGGCGCACAGGCGTGCAAGATCCTCCACCTTGTTCAGCGGGTACACACTCTGTCTCCAGAAGGCAAGTGCGATTTCCCGGATGCAGACTTTAGGGCACAGCACCACTCGCTCCTCGCCCACAACCAGGAGGTTTTCGAGGGCATGGGCACACTGCCCTACCCGTACAGAATACGGCTCAAACCGGACGCCACCCCGGTCATTCACGCACCTCGTAGGGTCCCAGCACCACTCAAAGACCGCCTCAAGCAGCAGCTGCAGGACCTGCAGGACCAAGGAGTGCTATCCAAGGTCACGGAGCCAACGCCATGGGTCAGCTCCATGGTGTGCGTCAAAAAGCCCTCCGGCGAGCTCCGGATCTGCATCGACCCAAAAGACCTGAACAATAACATTATGAGGGAACACTACCCCATACCCAAACGGGAAGAGATCACGAGCGAAATGGCTCGGGCTAAAATTTTCACCAAACTTGGTGCCTCAAAGGGTTTATGGCAGATTCCGCTGGATAAGTCCAGCAGGAAGCTGTGCACCTACAACACTCCCTTTGGCAGATACTGCTACAATAGGATGCCGTTTGGCATCATCTCGGCATCCGAGGTGTTTCATCGCATCATGGAACAGATGATGCAGGGCATCGAAGGGGTGTGCGTGTATGTTGACGACGTTATCATCTGGTCCACCACACCACGGAGCACATCAGTCGTCTCCAGCGCGTCTTTGCTCGGATACGAGGTCAGGGCCTGCGCCTCAACCGAGCCAAGTGCTCTTTTGGCCAAACTGAGCTAAAGTTTCTGGGGGACCACATATCCCGGTCAGGGGTGCGGCCGGATGCCGACAAAGTGGCAGCTATTGCAGCCATGCCACAGCCGGCAGACAAGAAGGCAGTGCTACGCTTTCTCGGGATGGTCAACTTCCCGGGGAAGTTTATTCCTAACCTGGCTTCGCACACGACTGCTCTTCGCCACCTGGTCAAGAAGACAACGGAATTCCAGTGGCTGCCCGCACACCAGAAGGAATGGGAGGAGCTCAAGGTCAAGCTCACCACCGCCCCGGTATTGGCGTTCTTCGACACCACTCGGGACACAAAGATCTCGACTGATGCCAGCCAGTCCGGCATTGGGGCGGTACTCCTGCAACGGGACGACACTGAATCATGGGCCCCGGTCGCCTATGCCACACGGGCCATGACCCCCACAGATCAGCGCTATGCGCAGATTGAGAAGGAGTGCCTGGGTTTGTTGACCGGCATCAACAAATTCCACGACTACGTGTATGGTCTTCCGCAGTTCACTGTGGAGACCGACCATCGCCCCCTGGTCGGCATCATTCAGAAGGACCTCAACGATATGACCCCTCGCCTCCAGTGCATTTTGCTCAAGCTCCGGAGGTACGACTTCCAACTTGTCTACACCCCGGGAAAGGACCTCATCATCGCAGATGCTCTGTCCAGGACGGTCAACACACTGCCCGAATCGGAGGGGTTTGTTTGTCAGGTCGACGCACAAGTAGCCTTCACATCGGCCAATCTGCCGGCTACTGACGCACGTCTGGCCCACATTCGCCGTGAGACTGCGGCTGACCCCCTTCTATAACGTGTGATGCGCCACATGACGGAAGGGTGGCTCAAGGGGCAGTGCCCACAATTCTACAATGTCCGGGACGACTTGGCCGTCATTGATGATGTCCTCCTAAAGTTGGACCGGATTGTGATCCCACACAGCATGCACAGGCGTGTCCTCGAACAATTGCACGAAGGCCATCTCGGGGTTGAAAAGTGCAGGCGGAGGGCCTGAGAGGCTGTGTACTGGCCGGGCATCAGCGACGACATTGCCAACATGGTGCTCAACTGCCCCACCTGCCAAAGGTTTCAGCCGGCGCAACCCCCTGAGACGCTTCAGCCCCACGAGTTAGTCACGTCCCCCTGGGCGAAGGTGGGTATGGACCTCTTTCATGCGCTCGGCAGGGACTACGTCATTATAATTGACTATTTTTCAAATTATCCGGAGGTCATACGCCTGCACGACTTGACATCATCAGCTGTCATCAGAGCATACAAAGACACCTTCACTCGCCATGGAATTCCGCTTACCGTCATGTCTGACAACGGGCCCTGTTTTGAGAGCAAAGAATGGTCTACTTTTGTCGCTTCACATACGTGACGTCCAGCCCTCTGCATCCCCAGTCGAATGGCAAGGCGGAAAAGGGTGTCCATATCGTGACGCGGCTCCTCTGCAAGGCTGCTGGTGCCGGATCTGACTTCTGCTTAGCCCTGTTGGCCTATCGCTCGGCCCCACTGTCCACGGGCCTCTCGCCAGCCCAGCTGTTGATGGGTCGCACCCTCAGGACCACTGTGCCGTCCATTCATGTTCCTAAACCCGACCATGCTCCAGTACTGCAAAGGATGCGACAGCAGTGTGCTCAGCAGAAGGTGGCTCAGGACACTCGGGCAACTGATCTTCCAGCCCTGGTGCCTGGAGACAACGTCCGCATACACCTACCAGAGGGTGGCTGGTTGGCAACTGCCGAGGTTCTCCCCCGCGTGGCTCCCAGCTCGTTCCTGGTTCGTCTGCCTGATGGCTCCATTCGCCGGCGTAATCGGCGGGCCCTTCGGCTGATTCCGTGCTCGCTACGAGATCATGCACCGGTGCCACGCCCTCCTGTTGTCCCTGATGTCGACTTCGTGGAGCTTCCTGCCACTCTGCCTATTCCTCTCTCGCCCGTGGCCAGGCCCATTCCTCAGCTGGTGGATCCTGACCCACCTTTGAGGCGGTCAACCCAAATCCGTCACCCACCTACTAGGCTGGACTTATGAGCCTGTTTGCACATTAGACTCACTGAATTGTTGTGCAATAATGTTAATGTGTTTCTTTCTTGTCGTTCCAGAAGTTCTCTTTTGATATTTGATGATTGCACTTGTTTTGTTCGTGGTACAACCTCGTTGCTCTGTTGCACCTGACACCTTCCTATGTATATAGTTTAGCCTCATGTACATGTTGTAAATATTGCACACACATACTCAGCCGCACTCAGTACACACCAATATTTATTACCATGTAGGCACATATCCTTGTGAAAAGGGGGGGATGTCATGATTTCCATATTAACATATCATGGTGCAATCACACATACGCTGATGGACAGGTAGATGGACCAACCAACACACACACAACATCACAGCCAATCACCAATGAGAGCACACGCACTATAAAACAGGGAACACCACAGTTCCCCCTCATTCTACCAGGAGATAGCTCAGAGCACAGAGCTCACAGCGTGCCACTCAGACATACACCATGTGCTGAGTGCCTCACTAAGATAGTGCTAGGGCTGGGTCCACAGGTTAGCTGGTGAAGTACAAACCACAGCCAGAAGTTAACAGTTATTATTGTACAGAATAATAAAACAGAGTTGTACCATCTACAACCATGGTGGTTCGTTTGTGTATCGGAACACCCAACACAACATGATACCAGAACTGGAAACTCACCAGTGACTGTGAGACCTACCTACACACACTAAACACCCGCTAAACACCCCACTACACACCCCGCTAAACACCCCATGAAACCATGACCTCCCCTTCACAAAACCATGCTGCCTCTCACTAATATGTCCATTTGCTTCCAAATAGGAGTAGATCCGGTCTCGAAGAATTCTCTCCAGTAATTTCCCTACCACTGACGTAAGGCTCAACGGCCTGTAGTTCCCTGGATTATCCTTTGTCTGTTCCCAGCCTTTCAGCCCTGTCAAATGCCTCCTTTTTCTTTTTGACGAGGCCTACAATATCTCTCGTTATCCAAGGTTCCCGAAAAATGCCGTATTTATCCTTCTTCCTCACAGGAACATGCCGGTCCTGAATTCCTTTCAACTGACACTTGAAAGCCTCCCACATGTCAGATGTTGATTTGCCCTCAAACATCCACCCCCAATCTCAGTTCTTCAGTTCCCGCCTAATATTGTTATAATTAGCCTTCCCCCAATTTAGCACATTCACCCTAGGACCACTCTTATCCTTGTCCACCAGCACTTTAAAACTTACTGAATTGTGGTCACTGTTCCCGAAATGCTCCCCTACTGAAACTTCTACCACCTGGCCGGGCTCATTCCCCAATACCAGGTCCAGTACAGCCCCTTCCCTAGTTGGACTGTCTACATATTGTTTTAAGAAGCCCTCCTGGATGCTCCTTACAAACTCTGCCCCGTCTAAGCCCCTGGCACTAAGTGAGTCCCAGTCAATATTGGGGAAGTTGAAGTCTCCCATCACAACAACCCTGTTGTTTTTACTCTTTTCCAAAATCTGTCTATCTATCTGCTCCTCTATCTCCCGCTGGCTGTTGGGGGGCCTGTAGTAAACCCCCAACATTGTGACTGCACTCTTCTTATTCCTGATCTCTACCCATATAGCCTCACTGCCCTCTGAGATGTCCTCCCGTAGTACAGCTTGTGATATTCTCCCTAACCAGTAGCGCAACTCCGCCACCCCTTTTACATCCCCCTCT
The DNA here is from genome assembly GCF_047496885.1 of Scyliorhinus torazame. Lineage (NCBI taxonomy): Eukaryota > Metazoa > Chordata > Chondrichthyes > Carcharhiniformes > Scyliorhinidae > Scyliorhinus > Scyliorhinus torazame. Next base: position 268,649,393 of record NC_092714.1, on the reverse strand, counting down.
ATCCCGCCTGAAACATCTAAATCCTGGAATGTTTAGCTGCCGATCCTGCCCTTCCCTCAACCAGGTCTCTGTAATGGCAACAACATCATAGTTCCAAGTACTAATCCAAGCTCTAAATTCATCTGCCTTACCCGTAATACTTCTTGCATTAAAACATATGCACTTTAGGCCACCAGACCCGCTGTGTTCAGCCGCTAAACACCCACTAAACACCCGCTAAACACCTGGATAAACACCCACTAAACACCCTGATAAACACCCGATAAACACCCCACTAAACACCCGGAAAAACACCCACTAAACACCCCAATAAACACCCGGATAAACACCCACGAAACACCCCAATAAACACCGACTAAACACACGCTAAACACTCGGATAAACACCCACTAAACAGCCTACTAAACACATGCTAAACACCCCACAAAACACCCCGATAAACACCCGCTAAACACCCCGATAAAGACCCACTAAACACCCCGATAAACACCCCGCTAAACACCGGCTACACACCCAGGTAAACACCCACAAAACACCCCGATAAACACCCATTAACCATCCCGATAAACACCCACTAAACACCCCGATAAACAACCAGTAAACACCCCGATAAACACCCACTAAACACCCAATAAACACTCCACCAAACACCCCGATAAATACCCACTAAACACCCCGAAAAACACTCCACCAAACACCCACTAAAAACCCGGATAAACACCCACGAAACACCCCACTAAACACCGACTAAACACACGCTAAACACCCGGAAAAACACCCACTAAACAGCCTACTAAACACATGCTAAACACCCCACAAAACACCCAGATAAACACCCGCTAAACACCCCGATAAAGACCCACTAAACACCCCGATAAACACCCAGGTAAACACCCACAAAACACCCCGATAAACACCCATTAAACATCCCGATAAACACCCACAAACACCCCGATAAACAACCAGTAAACACCCCGATAAACACCCACTAAACACCCAATAAACACTCCACTAAACACCCCGATAAAGACCCACTAAACACCCCGATAAACACCCAGGTAAACACCCACAAAACACCCCGATAAACACCCATTAAACATCCCGATAAACACCCACAAACACCCCGATAAACAACCAGTAAACACCCCGATAAACACCCACTAAACTCCCAATAAACACTCCACCAAACACCCCGATAAATACCCACTAAACACCCCGAAAAACACTCCACCAAACACCCACTAAACACCCCGATAAACACCCACTAAACACCCCGATAAACACCACTAAAAAGCCGGATAAACACCCACTAAACACCCCGATAACCACCCACTAAACACCCCGATAAACACCCACTAAATACCCCGATAAACACCCACTAAAAACCCGGATAAACACCCACCAAACACCCCGATAAACACCCACTAAACATCCCGATAAATACCCACTAAATACCCCGGTAAACACCCACAAAACACCTCACTAAACACCCCGATAAACACCCACTAAACACCGCGATAAACACCCACTAAACACCCCGAAGAACACCCACTAAACACCCCGATAAACACCCACTAAACACCCCGATAAACTCCCCCTAAACACCCCGATAAACACCCACGAAACACTCTGATAAACACCCCACTAAACACCCCGATAAACACCCACTAAACACCCCGATAAACATCCACTAAACACCCCGATAAACACCCCACTAAACACCCCGATAAACACCCACTAAACACCCCGATAAACACCCCACTAAACACTCTGATAAACACCCCAATAAACACCCACTAAACACCCCGATAAACACCCACCAAACACCCCGGTAAACACCACGATAAACACCCACTAAACACCCCGATAAACACCCACTAAACACCCCGATAAACACCCACTAAACACCCCGATAAACACCCACTAAACACTCTGATAAACACCCCACTAAACACCCCGATAAACACCCACCAAACACCCCGATAAACACCCGCTAAACACCCCGACAAACACCCGCTAAACACCCCGACAAACACCCGCTAAACACCCCGATAAACACCCACTAAAAACCCGAATAAACACCCACTAAACACCCCGACAAACACCCGCTAAACACCCCTATAAACACCCACTAAACACCCCGATAAACACCCACTAAACACCACGATAAATACCCACTAAGCACCCCGATAAACACCAACACCCACTAAACACCACGATAAACACCCACTAAACACCCCGATAAACACCCACTAAACACCCCGATAAACACCCACTAAACACCCCGATAAGCACCCACTAAACACCCCGATAAACACCCACTAAACACCCCGATAAACACCCACTAAACACCCCAATAAACACCCACTAAACACCCGATAAACACCCACTAAACACCCCGATAAACACCCGCTAAACACCACGACAAACACCCTCTAAACACCCCGATAAACACCCACTAAACACCCCGATAAACACCCGCTAAACACCCCGATAAACACCCACTAAACACCCCGATAAATACCCACTAAACACCACGATAAACACCCGCTAAACACCCACTAAACACCCCGATAAACACCCACTAAACACCCCGATAAAAACCCACTAAACGCCCACTAACACCCCGATAAACACCCACTAAACACCCCGATAAACACCAACTAAACAACCGATAAACACCCACTAAACACCCAGATAAACACCCACTAAACACCCACTAAACACCCCGATAAACACCCACTAAACACCCCGATAAACACCCACTAAACATCCCAATAAACACCCACTAAACACCCCGATAAACACCCCCTAAACACCCCGATAAACACCCCACTAAACAGCCCGATAAACACCCACTAAACACCCCGATAAACACCCACTAAACACCCCATTAAACACCCACTAAACACCCCGATAAACAGCCCGATAAACACCCCACTAAACACCCCGATAAACACCCACTAAACACCCCGATAAACACCCACTAAACACCCCGATAAACACCCACTAGACACCCCGATAAACACCCCGCTAAACAGCCCGATAAACACCCACTAAACACCCCGATAAACACCCACTAAACACCCACTAAACACCCTGATAAACACCCCGATAAACACCCACTAAACACCCCATTAAACACCCCGATAAACACCCGCTAAACACCCCGACAAACACCCGCTAAACACCCCGATAAACAACCACTAAACACCCACTAAACACCCCACTAAACAGCCCGATAAACACCCACTAAACACCCCGATAAACACCCACTAAACACCGCGATATATACCCACTAAACACCACGATAAACACCCGCTAAACATCCACTAAACACCCCGATAAACACCCACTAAACACCCCGATAAACACCCACTAAACGCCCACTAAACACCCACTAAACATCCCGATAAACACCCACTAAACACCCACTAAACACCCACTAAACACCCCGATAAACACCCACTAAACACCCCGATAAACACCCACTAAACCTCCCGATAAACACCCACTAAACACCCACTAAACACCCCGATAAACACCCACTAAACACCACGATAAACACCCGCTAAACACCCACTAAACACCCCGATAAACACCCACTAAACACCCCGATAAACACCCCCTAAACACCCCGATAAACACCCCACTAAACAGCCCGATAAACACCCACTAAACACCCCGATAAACACCCACTAAACACCCCGATAAACACCCACTAAACACCCCGATAAACAGCCCGATAAACACCCCACTAAACACCCCGATAAACACCCGATAAACACCCACTAAACACCCCGATAAACACCCACTAAACACCCCGATAAACAGCCCGATAAACACCCACTATACATCCCGATAAACACCCACTAAACACCCACTAAACACCCCGATAAACACCCACTAAACACCCCGATAAACACCCGCTAAACACCCCACTAAACACCCCGATAAACACCCACTAAACACCCCGATAAACACCCCGATAAACACCCACTAAACACCCCGATAAACACCCACTAAACACCCCGATAAACACCCACTAAACTTCCCGATAAACACCCACTAAACACCCACTAAACACCCCGATAAACACCCACTAAACACCCACTAAACACCCCGATAAACACCCACTAAACACCCCGATAAACACCCCCTAAACACCCAGATAAACACCCCACTAAACAGCCCGATAAACACCCACTAAACACCCCGATAAACACCCACTAAACACCCCGATAAACACCCCGATAAACAGCCCGATAAACACCCCACTAAACACCCCGATAAACACCCGATAAACACCCACTAAACACCCCGATAAACACCCACTAAACACCCCGATAAACACCCCGATAAACAGCCCGATAAACACCCACTAAACATCCCGATAAACACCCACTAAACACCCACTAAACACCCCGATAAACACCCACTAAACACCACTAAACACCCCGATAAACACCCACTAAACACCCCGATAAACACCCGCTAAACACCCCACTAAACACCCCGATAAACACCCACTAAACACCCACTAAACACCCCGATAAACACCCCGATAAACACCCACTAAACACCCCAATAAACACCCACTAAACACCGCACCATCCCCCGGGGGAATGTTAATTGATGTTGAGCCTCAATTACATCTTGTTATCAGGGTATGACCATCACGTTGCCAATTCCCATTGACAAATTTCTGAAGATTCCATCAAGGGACCTACAGCCGCTAACAGCCTTGCCCCAAGACACCCGCCTTGCCCCAAGACACCCGCCTTGCCCCAAGACACCCGCCTTGCCCCAAGACACCCGCCTTGCCCCAAGGCCCCCGCCTTGCCCCAAGGCCCCCACCTTGCCCCAAGACACCCGCCTTGCTCCAAGAAACCCGCCTTGCCCCAAGACACCCGCCTTGCCCCAAGACACCCGCCTTGCCCCAAGGCCCCCGCCTTGCCCCAAGACACCCGCCTTGCCCCAAGACACCCGCCTTGCTCCAAGAAACCCGCCTTGCCCCAAGACACCCGCCTTGCCCCAAGACACCCGCCTTGCCCCAAGGCCCCCGCCTTGCCCCAGACAATCAGAATGGAGACTGGGCGTCTGCCATCGTGTGCTTGTCTCTCAACCTTTTCATCGCCAATTCCATTATTTACAAAACAATGCACCTCATTTGTTCAAATAATTGGAATGCACATTGCTTTCAATGCTCCATTTCATTCCCTTTCCTCCTGAATATTGGTGGGTGTATTTCAGTGATTAATCTGTAATTTAGGGAAACTCCAGGCCATTCCTGCAGAGTTGGCTTTGTTGAGCCTCTGCATCCAGGATACAAGGTTTCATAGAATCATAGAATTTTCGAGTGGAGATAGATGGTGATCGGCCTGACGAAGGGTTCGAGTGGAGATATACGGCGATCGGACTGACGAAGGGTTCGAGTGGAGATAGACGGTGTTCGGCCTGACGAAGGGTTCGAGTGGAGATAGACGGTGATTGGCCTGACGAACGGTTCGAGTGGAGATAGACGATGATCGGCCTGACGAAGGGTTCGAGTGGAGATAGACGGTGATTGGCCTGACGAAGGGTTCGAGTGGAGATAGACGGTGATCGGCCTGACGAAAGGTTCGAGTGGAGATAGACGGTGATCGGCCTGACGAAGGGTTCGAGTGGAGATAGACGGTGATCGGCCTGACGAACGGTTCGAGTGGAGATAGACGGTGTTCGGCCTCACGAAGGGTTCGAGTGGAGATAGACGGTGATTGGCCTGACGAACGGTTCGAGTGGAGATAGACGGTGATCGGCCTGACGAAGGGTTCGAGTGGAGATAGACGGTGATCGGCCTGACGAACGGTTCGAGTGGAGATAGACGGTGATCGGCCTGACGAAGGGTTCGAGTGGAGATAGACGGTGATCGGCCTCACGAAGGGTTCGAGTGGAGATAGACGGTGATCGGCCTGACGAAGGGTTCGAGTGGAGATAGACGGTGATCGGCCTGACGAAGGGTGCGAGTGGAGTTAGACGGTGATCGGCCTGACGAAGGGTTCGAGTGGAGATAGACGGTGATCGGCCTGACGAAGGGTTCGAGTGGAGATAGACGGTGATTGGCCTGACGATGGGTTCGACTGGAGATAGACGGTGATCGGCCTGACGAAGGGTTCGAGTGGAGATAGACGGTGATCGGCCTGACGAAGGGTTCGAGTGGAGATAGACGGTGATCGGACTGACGAAGGGTTCAAGTGGAGATAAACGGTGATCGGCCTGACGAAGGGTTCGAGTGGAGATAGACGGTAATCGGCCTGAAGCAAAGGTTCGAGTGGAAATAGACCGTAATCGGCCTGACGACGGGGTCGAGTGGAGGTAGACGGTGATCGGCCTCACAAAGTGTTCGAGTGGAGATAAACGATGATCGGCCTGACAAAGGGTTCAAGTGGAGATAGACGGTGATCGGCCTGACGAAGGGTTCAAGTGGAGATAAACGGTGATCGGCCTGACAAAGGGTTCGAGTGGAGATAGACGGTGATCGGCCTCACGAAGGGTTTGAGTGGAGATAGACGGTGATCGGCCTGACGAACGGTTCGAGTGGAGATAGACGGTGATCGACCTGACGAAGGGTTCGAGTGGAGATAGACGGTGATCGGCCTGACGAAGGGTTCGACTGGAGATAGACGGTGATCGGCCTGACGAAGGGTGCGAGTGGAGATAGACGGTGATCGGCCTGACGAAGGGTTCGAGTGGAGATAGACGGTGATCGGCCTGACGAAGGGTTCAAGTGGAGATAAACGGTGATCGGCCTGACGAACGGTTTGAGTGGAGATAGAAGGTGATCGGACTGACGAAGGGTTCGAGTGGAGATAAACGGTGATCGGCCTGACGAAGGGTTCAAGTGGAGATAAACGGTGATCGGCCTGACGAAGGGTTCAAGTGGAGATAGACGGTGATCGGCCTGACGAAGGGTTCGAGTGGAGATAGACGGTGATCGGCCTGACGAACGGTTTGAGTGGAGATAGAAGGTGATCGGACTGACGAAGGGTTCGAGTGGAGATAGACGGTGATCGGCCTGACGAACGGTTCAAGTGGAGATAAACGGTGATCGGCCTGACAAAGGGTTCGAGTGGAGATAGATGGTGATCGGCCTGACGAACGGTTCGAGTGGAGATAGACGGTGATCGGCCTGACGAACGGTTCGAGTGGAGATAGACGGAGATCGGCCTGACGAAGGGTTCGAGTGGAGATAGACGGTGATCGGCCTGACGAAGGGTGCGAGTGGAGATAGACGGTGATCGGCCTGACGAAGGGTGCGAGTGGAGATAGACGGTGATCGGCCTGACGAAGGATTCGAGTGGAGATAGACGGTGATCGACCTGAAGCAAAGGTTCGAGTGGAGATAGACGGTGATCGGCCTGATGACGGGTTCGAGTGGAGATAGACGGTGATTGGCCTGACGAACGGTTCGAGTGGAGATAGACGGTGGTCGGCCTGACGATGGGTTCGAGTGGAGATAGACGGTGATCGGCCTGACGAAGGGTTCGACTGGAGATAGACGGTGATCGGCCTGACGAAGGGTTCGAGTGGAGATAGACGGTGATCAGTCTGACGAAGGGTTCGAGTGGAGATAGACGGTGGTCGGCCTGACGAAGGGGTCGAGTGGAGATAGACGGTGATCGGCCTGATGACGGGTTCGAGTGGAGATAGACGGTGATCGAACTGACGAAGGGTTCGAGTGGAGATAGACGGTGGTCGGCCTGACGAACGGTTCGAGTGGAGATAGACGGTGATCGGCCTGACGAAGGGTTCGAGTGGAGATAGACGGTGATCGGCCTGACGAACGGTTCGAGTGGAGATAGACGGTGATCGGCCTGACGAACGGTTCGAGTGGAGATAGACGGCGATCGGACTGACGAAGGGTTCGAGTGGAGATAGACGGTGATCGGCCTGACGAAGGGTTCGAGTGGAGATAGACGGTGATCGGCCTGACGAAGGGTTCGAGTGGAGATAGACGGTGATCGGCCTGACGAACGGTTCGAGTGGAGATAGACGGTGATCGGCCTGACGAAGGGTTCGAGTGGAGATAGACGGTGATCGGCCTGACGAACGGTTCGAGTGGAGATAGACGGCGATCGGACTGACGAAGGGTTCGAGTGGAGATAGACGGTGATCGGCCTGACGAAGGGTTCGAGTGGAGATAGACGGTGATCGGCCTGACGAACGGTTCGAGTGGAGATAGACGGTGATCGGACTGACGAAGGGTTCGAGTGGAGATAGACGGTGATCGGCCTGATGACGGGTTCGAGTGGAGATAGACGGTGATCGGACTGACGAAGGGTTCGAGTGGAGATAGACGGTGATCGGCCTGACGAACGGTTCGAGTGGAGATAGACGGTGATCGGCCTGACGAACGGTTCGAGTGGAGATAGACGGTGATCGGCCTGACGAAGGGTTCGAGTGGAGATAGACGGTGATCGGCCTGACGAAGGGTTCGAGTGGAGATAGACGGTGATCGGCCTGACGAAGGGTTCGAGTGGAGATAGACGGTAATCGGCCTGAAGCAAAGGTTCGAGTGGAGATAGACGGTGATCGGCCTGACGAAGGATTCGAGTGGAGATAGACGGTGATCGGCCTGAAGCAATGGTTCGACTGGAGATAGACGGTGATCGGCCTGACGAACGGTTCGAGTGGAGATAGACGGTGATCGGCCTGACGAAGGGTTCGAGTGGAGATAGACGGTGATCGGCCTGACGAAGGGTTCGAGTGGAGATAGACGGTGATCAGTCTGACGAAGGATTCGAGTGGAGATAGACGGTGATCGGCCTGACGAAGGGTTCGAGTGGAGATAGACGGTGATCAGTCTGACGAAGGATTCGAGTGGAGATAGACGGTGATCGGCCTGACGAAGGGTTCGACTGGAGATAGACGGTGATCGGCCTGACGAAGGGTTCGAGTGGAGATAGACGGTGATCAGTCTGACGAAGGGTTCGAGTGGAGATAGACGGTGGTCGGCCTGACGAAGGGGTCGAGTGGAGATAGACGGTGATCGGCCTGATGAACGGTTCGAGTGGAGATAGACGGTGATCGGCCTGACGAGGGTTCGAGTGGAGATATACGGCGATCGGACTGACGAAGGGTTCGAGTGGAGATAGACGGTGATCGGCCTGACGAACGGTTCGAGTGGAGATAGACGGTGATCGGCCTGATGACGGGTTCGAGTGGAGATAGACGGTGATCGGACTGACGAAGGGTTCGAGTGGAGATAGACGGTGATCGGCCTGACGAACGGTTCGAGTGGAGATAGACGGTGATCGGCCTGACGAACGGTTCGAGTGGAGATAGACGGAAATCGGCCTGACGAAGGGTTCGAGTGGAGATAGACGGTGATCGGCCTGACGAAGGGTTCGAGTGGAGATAGACGGTGATCGGCCTGACGAAGGATTCGAGTGGAGATAGACGGTGATCGGCCTCACGAAGGGTTCGAGTGGAGATAGAAGGTGATCGGACTGACGAAGGGTTCAAGTGGAGATAAACGGTGATCGGCCTGACAAAGGGTTCGAGTGGAGATAGACGGTGATCGGCCTCACGAAGGGTTTGAGTGGAGATAGAAGGTGATCGGACTGACGAAGGGTTCAAGTGGAGATAAACGGTGATCGGCCTGACAAAGGGTTCGAGTGGAGATAGACGGTGATCGGCCTCACGAAGGGTTTGAGTGGAGATAGAAGGTGATCGGCCTGAAGCAATGGTTCGACTGGAGATAGACGGTGATCGGCCTGACGAACGGTTCGAGTGGAGATAGACGGTGATCGGCCTGACGAAGGATTCGAGTGGAGATAGACGGTGATCGGCCTGAAGCAATGGTTCGACTGGAGATAGACGGTGATCGGCCTGACGAACGGTTCGAGTGGAGATAGACGGTGATCGGCCTGACGAACGGTTCGAGTGGAGATAGACGGTGATCGGCCTGACGAAGGGTTCGAGTGGAGATAGACGGTGATCGGCCTGACGAAGGGTTCGACTGGAGATAGACGGTGATCGGCCTGACGAAGGGTTCGAGTGAAGATATACGGCGATCGGACTGACGAAGGGTTCGAGTGGAGATATACGGCGATCGGACTGACGAAGGGTTCGAGTGGAGATATACGGCGATCGGACTGACGAAGGGTTCGAGTGGAGATAGACGGTGATCGGCCTGACGAACGGTTCGAGTGGAGATAGACGGTGATCGGACTGACGAAGGGTTCGACTGGAGATAGACGGTGATCGGCCTGACGAACGGTTCGAGTGGAGATAGACGGTGATCGGCCTGACGAAGGGTTCGAGTGGAGATAGACGGTGATCGGCCTGACGAACGGTTCGAGTGGAGATAGACGGTGATCGGCCTGACGAACGGTTCGAGTGGAGATAGATGGTGATCGGCCTGACGAAGGGTTCGAGTGGAGATAGACGGTGATCGGCCTGACGAAGGGTTCGAGTGGAGATAGACGGTGATCGGCCTGGGCATCGCTTGTTAATATTTGCTCCACTCCTTCAGGCCTTACCATTGAAACGGTGATTGACGCGATCCGAAGCTCGTTCGCCGACAGTGCAGAATATTTCCTCTTTCCATTTTTAAATGTATTTTAAAGTGATAAACAGAAAGGAATAACGTGGGAGCTGAATCTCTGCACTGGTGTGATGCCTGCCACAGTTACATGTTGCTTTCCTGTCTCAGCTTTCAGCTCAGGTCCCTCCTCTCCATCGATTGGGAGGGAACGTTATTGATTGTTGACTCCTCACCGCCTTGGTCTCCTCGCCAGTCACAGACAATGGTACAACACAGAAACAGGCCTTTCGGCCCAGCTGGGGCCAGTGTGCTCAGCTGACCGGATGGAGGGTTCGCGATGTGGAGCGGTGCCAGCTTGCTGCTATTTCTTTTGCCCTCATTTGGTTTTCCAGCTTCCCTTTAAATGTCTTTCTTCTATTACTTATTCTTTCACAGATTGTGGGGGTGGCTGGCTCGACCAGCATTTATTGCCCTACCCTAGTTGCCATTGAGAAGATGGTGGTGAGTTATCTTCTTGAGCTGCTGTGGTAGTATGTATTGGGGGTCATGTGGGACTGGAAGCCCTAATGTCATTGGCTGACAGATCCCGGGTCCTGGTTGGCCGTTGACCTCATACTCCGCCCTGAAGGCGAAGTATAAGAAGCCGGTGCCTTCCCCCGCATGCCAGTTTACTATCGGGCTGCTGGGGAACAGACACGCTTAATAAAGCCTCATCGACTTCACTCTGTTTGTCTCACGGAGTCTTTGTGCGCCACAATTTATTAAGCGTGCCTAAAAAGGACTATGGAGCTCAGGATCATTCCAGAATGCCTGAGGATCAGCCCCCACGCAGTGAATGCAGCAGCAGCCTTCAAACACTGGCAGACTTGCTTTGAGGCCTACATCACATCGACCACAGGCAGAGTCTCAGATGAACAAAAACTGCAGGTCCTGCACTCGAGGGTGAGCACGGAGATTTTCACCCTCATTGAAGACACCCGCGATTTCCAGACGGCGTTCGCAGCACTGAGAAGTCTCTACGTTCGCCCAGTTAACCAAATCTACGCTCGCTACCAGCTCGCGACGAGACGGCAAGCTCCCGGAGAATCGATGGACGAGTTCTACGCCGCGCTGCTGATTTTGGGACGAGCCTGCAGCTGCCCGTCTGTGAACGCGAACGAACACACGGACATGTTAATGCGCGATGCTTTTGTTGCAGGTATACAATCCTCCCAAATCCGCCAAAGACTTCTAGAAAAAGAGTCACTCGGACTCTCAGAGGCACGGGCCCTGGCAGCCTCGCTGGACGTAGCCGCGCGTAATACCCGCGCCTACGGCCCCGACCGCGCGGCAGGCCATTGGGCCCCGTACGTACCCGCCGTGGCAAACCCCCTACCCCCCCCCCGGACACCCCACAGGCTTGCGCAGTCCAAACGCCGAGTCGCACCGGGGGCGCCCGCTGTTATTTCTGCGGCCAGGCGAAGCACCCCCGACAACGCTGTCCGGCCCGCGCAGCCATCTGCAAAAGCTGCGGGAAAAAGGGCCACTATGCGGTGGTGTGCCGGTCCCGCGTGGTCGCCGCCGTCCCGGGAGAACAGGGAGCCTTACAGGCAGTCTATGCCTCCCAACCCCCCCAGCACGCCATGTGCGACCCCCAGGCGCCGCCATTTTGGGTCCCAACCACCGCGGCCCCGGGAGAACTGGGAGCCCTGCACGCCGCCTACGCTCCCCAACCCCCCTCCCCGCAGCCCACGTATGACCCGCCGCCGGCGCTCCCGATTTGGGTGCCAGCCAACACTCTCCACGGAGAGGAAGGGGTTTTCCGTATCCCGAACGCCACCCTCACCCCCGTCCCGCGCCCCACGCCTGACCCGCCGGCGCCACCTACCTTGACCCCGACCACCGCTGTCCCCGGTGAGGGAGCTCCGCGCGGTGCCAGCGCTCGCGGCCCCACGACTGACCCGCCGACCTGGGCCCTCGCCCCCGTCCCGCGCCCCACGCCTGACCCGCCGACCTGGGCCCTCGCCCCCGTCCCGCGCCCCACGCCTGACCCGCCGACCTGGGCCCTCGCCCCCGTCCCGCGCCCCACGCCTGACCCGCCGGAGCCGCCGACCTGGGCCCTCGCCCCCATCCCGCGCCCCACGCCTGACCCGCCGGAGCCGCCGACCTGGGCCCTCGCCCCCGTCCCGCGCCCCACGCCCGACCCGCCGACCTGGTCCCTCACCCCCGTCCCGCGCCCCACGCCTGACCCGCCGGAGCCGCCGACCTGGGCCCTCGCCCCCGTCCCGCGCCCCACGCCTGACCCGCCGGCAATACAACTCACCTGGACCCCGACCTCCGTCCCCGGCGAGGGACCTCCTCACTGTCCCAGCGCTCGCACTGACCTGCCGGTCCCCAGCGAGGGAGCTCCGCGCGGTCCTAGCGCCCGCGGCCCTGGAGCTCGCACCAAAGGAACTCCGCGCGGTCCTAGCGCCCGCGGCCCGGAAACTCCGCGCGGTCCTAGCGCCCCCCAGACCCCCCAGCACTCAATGTACGACCCGCAGACGCCGCCATTTTGGGTCCCGACCACCACGAGGGGAGGAGGGGCCCCGCCATCTTGGACCGCCCCCGACCTGTACGACGCATGGGGGCGGCCATTTTGCCCACCCCCGACGCCATCTTGTGACCCCTCATCTACGGGCGAGGTATGGGGGCGGCCATTTTATCCATCCCCGACGTCCTCTTGGACGGCAACAACGGACCCCACCCCACTACTACAACCACGGCTCGCTTCGGTTACGCTCGATCAGGCTCGGCCCCGGACTCTCCAGACGACGACGACAACGGTCCTAATTAACGGCCACGAGACGCCATGCCTAGTCGACTCCGGGAGCACGGAAAGTTTTATACATCCCGACACGGTAAGACGCTGTTCCTTAACTACCTACCCCAGCGCACAAAAGATTTGCCTAGCTGCAGGATCCCACTCCGTACAGATCCAGGGATTCTGCATAGTTACCCTAACGGTACAGGGGAGGGAATTCAAAAACTACAAACTTAACGTCCTTCCCCAACTCTGTGCCCCCACCTTGCTGGGCTTAGATTTTCAATGTAACCTACAGAGCCTTACGTTTAAATTCGGCGGCCCCATACCCCCACTCACTATCTGCGGCCTCGCCACCCTCAAGGTGCAACCCCCGTCCTTGTTTGCGAACCTCACCCCGGATTGCAAACCCGTCGCCACTAGGAGCAGACGGTACAGCGCCCAGGACCGGACCTTCATTCGCTCCGAAGTCCAGCGGCTACTAAAGGAGGGCATAATCCAGGCCAGCAATAGTCCCTGGAGAGCGCAGGTGGTAGTAGTGAAGACAGGGGAGAAGCAAAGGATGGTCATTGACTATAGCCAGACCATCAACAGGTACACACAACTAGACGCGTACCCTCTCCCCCGCATATCCGACATGGTCAATCGGATTGCCCAGTATAAAGTCTTCTCCACCGTGGACCTCAAGTCCGCCTACCATCAGCTCCCCATCCGCCCAAGTGACCGCAAGTACACAGCCTTCGAGGCAGACGGGCGATTATACCACTTCCTAAGGGTCCCTTTTGGCGTCACAAACGGCGTCTCGGTCTTCCAACGGGAAATGGACCGAATGGTTGATCAACATGGGTTACGGGCCACGTTCCCGTACCTCGACAATGTAACCATCTGCGGCCACGATCAGCAGGACCACGACGCCAACCTCCAAAAATTCCTCCAGACTGCCAAAGCCTTGAACCTCACGTACAATGAGGACAAGTGCGTTTTTAGCACCGATCGGCTAGCCATTCTGGGCTACATAGTGCGCAATGGGATAATAGGCCCCGACCCCGAACGTATGCGCGCACTCATGGAATTTCCCCTCCCGCACTGCCCAAAAGCCCTGAAACGCTGCTTGGGGTTCTTTTCATACTACGCCCAGTGGGTCCCCCAGTACGCAGACAAGGCCCGCCCCCTAATACAGACCACGGTTTTCCCGCTGTCGACAGAGGCTTGCCAGGCTTTCAGCCGCATCAAAGCGGACATCGCAAAGGCCACGATGCGCGCCATCGACGAGTCCCTCCCCTTCCAGGTCGAGAGCGACGCCTCTGACGTAGCTCTCGCGGCTACCCTTAACCAAGCGGGCAGACCCGTGGCCTTTTTCTCCCGAACCCTCCACGCCTCAGAAATCCGCCACTCCTCAGTGGAAAAGGAAGCCCAAGCCATAGTGGAGGCTGTGCGACATTGGAGGCATTACCTGGCCGGCAGGAGATTCACTCTCCTCACTGACCAACGGTCGGTTGCCTTCATGTTCGATAATGCACAGCGGGGCAAGATCAAGAACGACAAGATCTTGCGGTGGAGGATCGAACTCTCCACCTTCAACTATGAGATCTTGTACCGGCCCGGAAAGCTGAACGAGCCGTCTGATGCCCTATCCCGCGGGACATGTGCCAACGCACAAATTGACCGCCTCCAAGCCCTCCACGAGGACCTCTGCCACCCGGGGGTCACTCGGTTTTACCACTTCATCAAGTCCCGCAATCTCCCCTACTCCTTAGAGGAGGTCCGTACAGTCACAAGAGACTGCCACATCTGCGCAGAATGCAAACCGCATTTTTTCAGGCCAGATGGAGCGCACCTGATTAAGGCTTCTCGTCCCTTTGAACGCCTCAGTCTCGATTTCAAAGGGCCCCTCCCCTCCACCGACCGCAACGCGTATTTCCTTAATGTAGTGGACGAATACTCCCGCTTCCCTTTTGCCATTCCCTGCTCCGACATGACCGCGGCCACAGTCATTAAAGCCCTGAACAGCATATTCACACTGTTCGGTTACCCCGCATACGTCCACAGCGACAGGGGGTCCTCTTTCATGAGTGACGAGCTGCGCCAGTTCCTGCTCAGCAAGGGTATAGCTTCAAGCAGGACGACCAGCTACAACCCCCGGGGGAACGGGCAAGTAGAAAGGGAGAACGGCACGGTCTGGAAGGCCGTCCTACTGGCTCTACGGTCCAGGGATCTCCCAGTTTCACGGTGGCAGGAGGTCCTCCCGGACGCTCTCCATTCCATCCGGTCGTTATTATGTACGAGCACTAATCAAACGCCTCACGAGCGTCTCCTTGTCTTCCCTAGGAGGTCCTCCTCTGGAACGTCGCTGCCGACCTGGCTGGCGGCCCCAGGACCCATCCTGCTCCGAAAGCACGTGCGGGCACATAAGGCGGACCCGTTGGTCGAAAGGGTTCACCTCCTCCACGCAAACCCCCAGTACGCCTACGTGGAGTACCCCGACGGCCGACAGGACACGGTCTCCCTGCGGGATCTGGCGCCCGCCGGCACCACGCACACCCCCCCGGCACCATCAACCCAACCGCCCCCCTTCCTGCCACCGCCGCACCCCGCGACCGCCCCCTTCCCAGGAGGATCAGCCCCCCTCCCCTTTGCACCGACAGCTAAAACCGTGCGGTTCCCGGAGGCGACAACGCTGGTACAAGCACCACCACCACCGCCGGGGCCGAGGCGATCGACACGGACGACCAGACCGCCCGACCGACTCGTGGCGTCGATGTAAAACAAAGATGGACTGTCCAATGAACATTTTGTTTTCATATATCCTCTGTAAATAGTTGTAACAGGACGATACTGTCCAATACGGTCCTACCATGTAACTGTTCTCTCCTCCCAGGACCAGTACTGTAAACCCTTACCACCATACGAAGCATCACCCCGCCGGGTTCATTTTTGACAAGGGGTGAATGTGGTAGTATGTATTGGGGGTCATGTGGGACTGGAAGCCCTAATGTCATTGGCTGACAGATCCCGGGTCCTGGTTGGCCGTTGACCTCATACTCCGCCCTGAAGGCGAAGTATAAGAAGCCGGTGCCTTCCCCCGCATGCCAGTTTACTATCGGGCTGCTGGGGAACAGACACGCTTAATAAAGCCTCATCGACTTCACTCTGTTTGTCTCACGGAGTCTTTGTGCGCCACAGCTGCTACAGTTCCTGAGGTGTAGGTACATAAGAACATAAGAACTAGGAGCAGGAGTAGGCCATCTGGCCCCTCGAGCCTGCTCCGCCATTCAATGAGATCATGGCTGATCTTTTGTGGACTCAGCTCCACTTTCTGGCCCGAACACCATAACCCTTAATCCCTTTATTCTTCAAAAAACTATCTATCTTTATCTTAAAAACATTTAATGAAGGAGCCTCTACTGCTTCACTGGGCAAGGAATTCCATAGATTCACAACCCTTTGGGTGAAGAAGTTCCCCCTAAACTCAGTCCTAAATCTACTTCCCCTTATTTTGAGGCTATGCCCCCTAGTTCTGCTTTCACCCGCCAGTGGAAACAACCTGCCCGCATCTATCCTATCTATTCCCTCCATAATCTTATATGTTTCTATAAGATCCCCCCTCATCCTTCTAAATTCCAACGAGTACAGTCCCAGTCTACTCAACCTCTCCTCGTAATCCAACCCCTTCTGCTCTGGGATTAACCTAGTGAATCTCCTCTGCACACCCTCCAGCGCCAGTACGTCCTTTCTCAAGTAAGGAGACCAAAACTGAACACAATACTCCAGGTGTGGCCTCACTAACACCTTATACAATTGCAGCAGAACCTCCCTAGTCTTAAACTCCATCCCTCTAGCAATGAAGGACAAAGTTCCATTTGCCTTCTTAATCACCTGTTGCACCTGTAAACCAACTTTATGCGACTCATGCACTAGCACACCCAGGTCTCTCTGCACAGCAGCATGTTTTAATATTTTATCATTTAAATAATAATCCCTTTTGCTGTTATTCCTACCAAAATGGGTACAGTTCTGGTCAACACACTATAGGAAGGAAGTGATTGGGGGGGTGGGGATACGCTGGGGCTGTTTCCCTTGGAGCAGAGAGGCGGAGGGGGCCTCATTGAGGTGTACACAATTACTACAAACATAGATAAGGTAGACAGGAAGGAGCTTTTCCCCTTCGTAGACGGGTCAATAATCAGGGGACATGGATTGAAGGTAAGGGGCAGGAGGTTTAGAGGGGATTGGAGGAAAAACATTTTCACCCAGAGATGGTTGGAATCTGGAACTCACTGCCTGAAAGGGTGGTGGAGGCGGGAACCCTCACAACATTGAAGAAGCATTAAGATGAACTCTTGAAATGCCCCAGCATACACGGCTTTGGATCAAGTGCTGGAAAGTGGGATTAGGATAGGTGCTTGATGGCTGGCAAAGGCAGGATACGATGAACGCCTCTTTCTGTCTGTAAAACTCTATGGCCCCGATTCTCTGGCCTCGTTATACTCTCGCTCCAACGAAACGGGGCCGTGAACAGCGGCAGAGGCAGAAAACGGGAACCGCACAGTTTGCGATGCAACCGACTCACCCCCGTGGGAGAAATCGGGATCTCGACGAATCTTGGAGCCGGTCTCCTGGGGGCCAATGTTGTGAGCTGGCTGGGGTTGGCTGAGCAAGGGCTGCTCGACCTTGTTAGCCAGCGCGGTGCCGGCCAATCAGCTGGCGAGCCTTCATTTGCGGCGGGAAGCCTGTGAGGCCTCATGAAGTGGACCAATTGATGTTGAACAGCGTTACCGGCCTCGCAATTCCCGCTCACTACCACACTTGGAAATCTTTCCAGAGAATCGCGCCCTATAACCATGTGACTCTCACTTGGCATCAACACCTTCGGGGCCTTCCCTCTGCAGCATGAATCTCAATCAGACACGCTAACTTCTCTTTTGCTGTAAAACTAAATGGGAATGCCGCACTTTCCAAAATTAATCAGCTTTCACCCGACTGTATTCAATATCTGGAATCGCAGCCTGACGGTGATTTACAATCTATGGACCCCTGACTATATATCTTCCAGGCCATGACTGCAGCATCGTTTATCTCAGGCCTTCACAGCAAGAAAATAGATCGGAGAGTGGAAATTTATTGGTGCAAATGCAGGAATAACCAGCAGCTTTGCTGATCTCCAGCCCCTCGTCTGAAGCTTTGATCTCCTTTGGATCCAGTTTGAAGCCAACTTCCTGCCGTATTCAGAAAGAATTGGAAGGTGTGTTCCCAAACCCTAGGACATCTCAAAGCACTTCACAGCCAATCAAGTTGTTTTGAGCTGCGAACACTGTTGTGAGTTAGGGAAGCATAGCAGTTAACCTGTGCACAGCAAACTCCCACAAATAGCAAATGATATTAAAAGCTAGAAAGCCTTTCTGCTCTGAATAACCTTGATGTGGAGGTGCCGGC
This sequence comes from Scyliorhinus torazame, assembly GCF_047496885.1. Classification (NCBI taxonomy): domain Eukaryota; kingdom Metazoa; phylum Chordata; class Chondrichthyes; order Carcharhiniformes; family Scyliorhinidae; genus Scyliorhinus; species Scyliorhinus torazame. The sequence continues at coordinate 268,630,650 of NC_092714.1, read as the reverse complement.
GTCGGACTGGGGTGAGCACAGTAAGAAGTCTTACAACACCAGGTTAAAGTCCAACAGGTTTGTTTCGATGTCACTAGCTTTCGGAGCGCCGCTCCTTCCTCAGGTGAATGAAGAGGTATGTTCGTCATTCACCTGAGGAAGGAGCGGCGCTCCGAAAGCTAGTGACATCGAAACAAACCTGTTGGACTTTACCCTGATGTTGTAAGACTTCTTGCTCTGAATAACCTTGGTTGACAGATAAGAGTGGTCAGGACAAGGGGGAGAACTCCTCTCCTCGAGCTCAAATGGAGCTGCAGGATCTCTCACGTCTGCCTGAGGAGGCAGACAAAGCCTTGGGTTAACGTCTCATCGATAGGCAGCACCTCTGACAGTGCAGCACTCCCTCAGTCACAAGAGTGTCAGCCTCGAGCTTGTCTTCGGTGAGACTTGAACACCCAGCCCTTGGACTCTGAGATGAGAGAATGTTCCCCACAGCCATGCCCGACACTTTGCAAGCTCATCCATCGTCTTGGGAGGGACCCCACATGCACGAGGAAGCAATTGCCGAAATTATTTTCCGCCTGATTATAAAATAACATGCATCACCGCCTCACCAATTGTGATACCATCACGGCCGACTAGCTCTCTCAGCACCCGTCCCCTCCCAGCCAAGCAAGCAAGTAAGTCGCTTTAAAAATTGTTAATGCCATGACTACAATTTGGGGTGGGGATAGAGGATGGAGTCATGATAAAAGGGACAGAAACATGTCCCTTCTTTATGTTCACGGCCCTGCCTTATAGCACAGCAGAAGGGTGCTGATTGAGGGGGCAGCATTGGGTGGGCCATTCCTCTTCGGATTAGCACGGGAATGGCCAGAGCAAGCTGACAGGATCTTGGCTGGAGGATGGAGCTTCAGCCCGTACTGATGCGGTGCTTCCTTCACCGTCAAGAATCCCAGGCTGCTCCGCAGAAGCATCGTCAAATATCCCTGGACACCGAGCCTCACAAGAGAGATGCTGGGGCAGGTGGGCAAAGAGGTCAGGGACGACATTAAGGAGCAGAGAGAGAGAGGCTGAGGGGTTTATGGAGGAAATTCCAGAGCTTCGGACCCAGGCAGCTGAAGGTATGGGGGCCCTCCTCCACCCAGTGGGCGACAATGGGAGTGGGGAATGCCAGAGACCCGATTGGAGGAACACCGATCTTGCAAGAGGATACAGAGAGAGAAAGAACAATGCTCTCGAGCCCGGCCCTACTCATTCGCAGCTTGGCTGGAGCGTGGCCTGAAAAGCACAGGCTCGACAGGGCAGATGTACAATCCGCCAAGTCAAACAACCAACTGCATTCAAAATAATATATCAAACAAAAACCCAGCCTGTCAAAACCTGATAAATGTTCTCATTTGTTAAGTTTTTTTGTGTGCTCGAATCAGGATTATAGCTGAAACACACACTTTCAACCCGTAAGATAAAGGAGCTAATTTGCAAGTCCCTGCACTGCAGACCAATCAATCATCCATTTAGCAACCCAATTAAACACACAAAAACAAAATCCTCCAGTAATCAGTCATCTCAAAACAGATATTTTACTGAAATCTATATATTTTTCCCAGGGACCAGGCTGCAGTGACCTGTTTACCATCAGCATGGCTGGAGCAAGATGGAGGCCCACATAAAACAGGGGTCCACACAAAATGGTGACCGACAATTAAGCCCTCAGCTCTGGAGTGCTCCACACATCAGGGTGAATTTAATGGAGGTGACGAGGGCCTTGTCCAGCGGCTGGGGAGCCTGCAAGAGCCCCGTGTTGCCTCTTCTTTGGGAAGATCCGGCGTTTCATGTGCCACTCAGGCAATTAACTAGACAGGGAAGGGTCCTCCCCGGGAAATACCCCAGGGCAGAATTCACCATCCAACCTGGTCACTGACCTCCAGTCCATGGACTGAGACGGGGGGGGGCGAGTGGGAGTTTCTCGATGTCCTCGGTCTCCACCCCCACACCCCCACTCCCCGCTCAACATCTCACTGACACCGCGCTCATAGAATCATCAAATTTACAGTGCAGAAGGAGGCCATTCAGCCCATCGAGTCTGCACCGGCCTTTGGAAATAACACTCTATTTAAGGCCATGCCTCCACCCTATCCCCGTAATCCAGTAACCCCACCCAACCCCTTTGGACACAAAGGGACAATTTTATCATGGCCAATCCACCTAACCTGCACATCTTTGGACTGTGGGAGGAAACCGGAGCACCCGGAGGAAACCCACGCACACACGGGGAGAACGTGCAGACTCCACAGTCACCCGAGGCCGGAATCAAACCCAGGTCCCTGGCGCTGTGAGGCAGCAGTGCTAACCCCTGTGCTGCTGTTCCTCAGCATACCCCACACCTGTTGATCTCAACCTCTTGTCACTTCATAGGTGTTTGTGACTGGCAGCAGTGAAGGATTCCAGAAGCACTTGGTCAGGAGATAGCCCACCCCCTCCCTCTGAAGCAGTTACGCAGACGTGCACCACTCCCAAACAGGATGGAATCTGAAAGGGGATGTTTCCACAGGGAATAGACACCGGAATCCTGAGAAGTTATCCGCAAATTAAGAATTAAATACCATTTGCAAGACAGAAGGAACAATATGATGCTTGGACAGTCAATGAAGGCCCTTTTAAAAATGTAGTCGCTGTTACAATGTAGGAAGCACGGAAGCAAATTTACACACAGCAAGATCCCACAAAGAGGAATGTGATGATGACCAGATAATCTGTTTCTATGACACAGGGAAGATTTTGTTGTTCTCCTTCAGGCACTGCCATGGGATCCCAATGTGTTCACACAGCGAGGGAGGATGGGGCCTCGGGTTAATGTCTCAGACCAAAAGACAGGAAATAGTCCACGAAAGGGAATGGGATAAATATTGGGAAGGTGAATATAAACAGATTCAAGAAACACTCCTGATGTCGAGTTCATGCCCTAACGTGAACCCCGCTCTCTGTTCGTTCTCTCGCTCTGATGCGGAGTAGCGTACTCTATAATTCCCCCATCTTTCCTTTTGGTTTCAAAATGCCGATGTGTTGATATTTTCCGCAGGTGGAAATTCCGGGGTGTGATGGGAATGAGGGCGATGGCACAACAATGGGGAGGGGGGAATGTATCAGGTGAGGTTGGATGTGTTAGAAAGGGAGACTAGTGACATTTATTCTCTTCCTAATAACCATTTGGGGACCATTTTAAGTCAGCTGATGCAGTATAGTGGACTGGTGGTGGATAGATTCACTCACCAATCCCACTGGCACAGGTGGCTCCTGACTGGTGGCTCACAGGTGGATCCTGACTGCCATCTCAGGCAGGGTCCTGGTCTGAGCAAGGCAGGAAGCCACCTGGAATGAGCTTAGTGGGCTGAATGGTGTCTCTCGCTGTGATTCACAAACAGCCACAGCAGGAAACCTGAATCAAGACTGAATTAATGCATCAAAGACAATGAGGTGCTTAAAAGGGAAAGGGAAGTTTACTCAGGAAGTTTAAAAGGGAAAGGGAAGTTTACTCAGGAAGTTTAAAAGGGAAAGGGAAGTTTACTCAGGAAGTTTAAAAGGGAAAGGGACGTTTACTCAGGAAGTTTAAAAGGGAAAGGGACGTTTACTCAGGAAGTTTAAAAGGGAAAGGGAAGTTTACTCAGGAAGCAGGGGAATTCCAGGATATGGAGAAAATGTAGGAAATTGTGACAAAAAGCTGAATTGTGACTAAAAAGCTAAATTGATGGAGGGGGCCCAAGGGACCAAAAGTTATTTCAATTCATAGAATAGTTGGTTCGATGGTCAGAATGGCCGGTTCGGTGGGCTGAATGGCTGGTTCGATGGGCTGAATGGCTGGTTCGGTGGGCTGAATGGCCGGTTTGATGGGCTGAATGGCCGGTTCGATGGGCTGAATGGCCCATTTGATGGGCTGAATGACCGGTTCGATGGGCTGAATGGCCGGTTCGATGGGCTGAATGGCCGGTTCGATGGGCTGAATGGCCCATTTGATGGGCTGAATGACCGGTTCGATGGGCTGAATGGCCGGTTCGATGGGCTGAATGGCCGGTTCGATGGGCTGAATGGACGGTTCGATGGGTTGAATGGCCCGTTCGATGGTCAGAATGGCCGGTTCGATGGTCAGAATGGCCTGTTTGATGGGCTGAATGGTCCATTTGATGGGCTGAATGACCGGTTCGATGGGCTGAATGGCCTGTTTAATGGGCTGAATGGCCGGTTTGATGGGCTGAATGGCCGGTATGGTGGGCTGAATGGCCGATTCGTTGGGCTGAATGGCCGGTACGGTGGGCTGAATGGCCGGTTCGATGGGCTGAATGGCCGGTTCGATGGGCTGAATGGCCGGTTCGATGGGCTGAATGGTTGGCTCGCTGGTTGGCCTGACAGGCTGAATGGCCGGTTCGATGGGCTGAATGGCTGGTTCGATGGGCTGAATGGCCGGTTCGATGGGCTGAATGGCCGGTTCAATGGGCTGAATGGCTGGTTCGATGGGCTGAATGGCCGGTTCGATGGGCTCAATGGCTGGTTCGATGGGCTGAATGGCCGGTTCAATGGGCTGAATGGCCGGTTCAATGGGCTGAATGGTTGGCTCGACAGGCTGAATGACGGGTTCCATTAGTCAAATGGCAGTTTTGATGGGTTAAATGGTGGGCTCAATGGACTGAACGGCGGATTCCATAGCTGGGAAGGTGGACTCATGGAATAGCATAGTCCTTGAAGGCAAAGGGGCAGAATGATGGGTTTGGTGGGCTGAATGGTCGGTCAGAGGTCCTGTGGTCCTATACCTGCACACTGCACGGACCTGCAGAGCTGGGAAATGATTCATTGCCTCACCTACAGCAATGCGACTTTACTGCCTTCTTAAATAATTAAAAGCTATATACATATTATTATTGGAAACATTTGTGAAAGCAGCAACATGTGTTAAACATTCACTTCCCACTGGGCACTCACTATAGCGGAGGCAATTCTGATTACAGCCGTTGATAAGACAGATTGGCTCCCCTGGCCAGAGGGCATACTTTCTTTTTTTTTTAATTGATAACTTTTCACCATCCATGGCCTGTTGCCAACTCTTGTAACCATCTGAAAGGGGATGAATTACAATGCAGAGAGATCAAGCAGCGAATGCGTAAACCTATCTCGGCACTCCTGAGACAGCTCTGAAACCATCCACAGCCGATAATAAATGAAACCCGAGGCTGATACATCTTCCCTAACTGGAGAGTCTTTAACCATGTGTTAGTTTAGAATTTAATGGGAGCAATAGATCACAGCGTGTGGACTCTGCTGCGTTAAGTGGAAACCATCTCCTGTAGAAGTCCCCAGGCAGCTATTTTGACCCAGCCCTCAGCGAGTGTAACACAGAACAACTCATTAAGGACAGTATCTTGTTTTCCGTCTGTACTGGCAATATAATTTATAATTTTAAATGATCAAGGATGAAATCTTAATTACAAATCCAATTAAGCTGTATTCCACCGCATTCCTTAAAAATTCACTTTGAAGGCAGGAGGAATTTTTAACGCTTTCAGCGTCCGTTTACAATTATCCAGGCGCTTGAGATAAAATCAGAACTTTCTTTCAGAATTTGTGATTTCCACTAAAACTGCAACGTTCGAGACCGCAGTGCTTTACTGTCAATCAGGTGTAGTCACTGCTGTAATACAGGAAACACGGACAGCCAATTTGTGCACAGCAAGCTCCCACAAACAGCAATGACTGGATTATCTGTTTTCTTCGAGCTGCCTGATGAGGGATAAATAACCCAAGTGGAGGGCCACAGTTCAACGCCTCATCCGCAAGATGGAATCTCTGATAGTGCTGCATTCCAACAATGCAGCAATCCGTCAGTGCGGCGTTCCGGCAGTGCGGCGTTCCGGCAGTGTGCATTCCGTCAGTGCGGCGTTCCGGCAGTGTGCATTCCGACAGTGCGGCGTTCCGTCAGTGCGGCATTCCGTCAGTGCGGCGTTCCGGCAGTGTGCATTCCGACAGTGCGGCGTTCCGTCAGTGCGGCATTCCGTCAGTGCGGCGTTCCGGCAGTGTGCATTCCGACAGTGCGGCGTTCCGTCAGTGCGGCATTCCCACAGTGCGGCGTTCTGACAGTGCTGCATTCCGACAGTGCTGCATTCTGTCAGTGCGCCGTTCCGACAGTGCTGCATTCCGACAGTGCGGCATTCCCACAGTGCGGCGTTCTGACAGTGCTGCAGTCTGACAGTGCTGCATTCCGACAGTGTGGCATTCCGACAGTGCTGCATTCCGACAGTGTGGCATTCCAACAGTGCGGCATTCCGACAGTGTGGCATTCCAACAGTGCGGCATTCCGACAGTGTGTCATTCAGAAAGTGCTGCATTCCGACAGTGCTGCATTCTGTCAGTGCGCCGTTCCCACAGTGCTGCATTCCGACAGTGCGGCATTCCCACAGTGCGGCGTTCTGACAGTGCTGCATTCCGACAGTGCGGCATTCCCACAGTGCGGCGTTCTGACAGTGCTGCAGTCCGACAGTGCTGCATTCCCACAGTGCGGCGTTCTGACAGTGCTGCATTCCGACAGTGTGGCATTCCAACAGTGCGGCATTCCGACAGTGCGGCATTCCGACAGTGTGTCATTCAGAAAGTGCTGCATTCCGACAGTGCTGCATTCTGTCAGTGCGCCGTTCCCACAGTGCTGCATTCCGACAGTGCGGCATTCCCACAGTGCGGCGTTCTGACAGTGCTGCATTCCGACAGTGCAGCATTCCCACAGTGCGGCGTTCTGACAGTGCTGCAGTCCGACAGTGCTGCATTCCCACAGTGCGGCGTTCTGACAGTGCTGCATTCCGAATGTGCGGCATTCCGACAGTGTAGCATTCCGACAGTGCGGAATTCTGACAGTGCGGAATTCCGACAGTGCTGCATTCCACCAGTGTGGCATTCTACCAGTGCAGCATTCCACCAATGCAGTATTCCACCAGTGAAGCATTCCACCAGTGTGGCGTTCTGACAGTGCTGCAGTCCGACAGTGCTGCATTCTGTCAGTGCGGCATTCTGACAGTGATGCATTTTGATAGTGCGGTGTTCCGACAGTGCTGCATTCCACCAGTGCGGCATTCTACCAGTGCAGCATTCCACCAATGCAGTATTCCACCAGTGAAGCATTCCACCAGTGCGGCATTACACCAGTGTAGCATTCCACCAGTGCGGCATTCCAACAGCGCAGCATTACATCAACGCGGCGTTCCGACAGTGCTGCATTCCGGCAGTGCGGCATTCCGACTGTGCAGTGTTCCGACGGTACTGCATTCCGACAGTGCGGTATTCCGACAGTGCGGCATTCCGACAGTGCGGCATTCCGACAGTGAGGCATTCCGACAATGCGGCATTCCGTCAGTGCGGCATTCCGACAATGCGGCATTCCGTCAGTGCGGCATTCCGATGTGTGGCATTCTGACAATGCGGCATTCCGACAATGCGGCATTCCGACAGTGCGGCATTCCGACAATGCGGCATTCCGTCAGTGCGGCATTCCGATGTGTGGCATTCCGACAATGAGGCATTCCGACAATGCGGCATTCCGACAGTGCGGCATTCCGACAATGCGGCATTCCGTCAGTGCGGCATTCCAATGTGTGGCATTCTGACAGTGCGGCATTCCGACAGTGAGGCATTCCGACAGTGAGGCATTCCGACAGTGCGGCATTCCGACAGTGCGGCATTCCGACAGTGAGGCATTCCGACAATGCGGCATTCCGACAGTGCGGCATTCCGACAGTGAGGCATTCTGACAGTGCGGCATTCCGACAGTGAGGCATTCCGACAGTGAGGCATTCCGACAGTGCGGCATTCCGACAGTGCGGCATTCCGACAGTGAGGCATTCCGACAATGCGGCATTCCGACAGTGCGGCATTCCGATGTGTGGCATTCTGACAGTGCGGCCTTCCGTCAGTGCGGCATTCCGACAGTGTGGCAACACGGCATTCCGACAGTGAGGCATTCCGACAATGCGGCATTCCGACAGTGCGGCATTCCGACAGTGAGGCATTCCGACAATGCGGCATTCCGTCAGTGCGGCATTCCGACAGTGAGGCATTCCGACAATGCGGCCTTCCGTCAGTGCGGCATTCCGATGTGTGGCATTCTGACAGTGTGGCATTCCGACAATGCAGCATTACATCAATGCAGCGTTCCGACAGTGCAGCGTTCCGACAGTGCGGCGTTCCGACAGAGCGGCGTTCCGACAGTGCGGCATTCTACCAGTGCAGCATTCTACCAATGCAGCATTCCAACAGCGCAGCATTACATCAATGCAGCATTCCGACAGTGCGGCGTTCCGACGGTGCGGCGTTCCGACGGTGCAGCGTTCCGACAGTGCGGCATTCCGATGTGTGGCATTCTGACAGTGCGGCATTCCGACAATGCAGCATTCCAACAATGCAGCAATCCGACAGTGTGGCAACCCGGCATTCCGACAGTGTGGCAATCTGACAGTGCGGCATTCCGACAGTGTGGCAATCTGACAGTGCGGCATTCCGACAGTGCGGCATTCTGTCAGTGCGGCATTCCGATGTGTGGCATTCTGACAATGTGGCATTCTGACAGTGCGGCATTCTGTCAGTGCGGCATTCCGACAGTGCGGCATTCCGACAGTGCGGCATTCCGACAGTGCGGCATTCCAACAATGCAGCAATTCGACAGTGCGGCATTCCGATGTGTGGCATTCTGACAGTGCGGCATTCCGACAATGCAGCATTACATCAATGCAGCGTTCCGACAGTGCAGCGTTCCGACAGTGCGGCGTTCCGACAGTGCGGCATTCTACCAGTGCAGCATTCTACCAATGCAGCATTCCAACAGCGCAGCATTACATCAATGCAGCGTTCCGACGGTGCGGCGTTCCGACGGTGCGGCGTTCCGACGGTGCGGCGTTCAGACGGTGCGGCATTCCGACACTGCGGCGTTCCGACAGTGCGGCGTTCCGACAGTGCGGCGTTCTGACAGTGCGGCGTTCCGACAGTGAGGCATTCCGACAGTGTGGCGTTCCAACGGTACGATGTTCCGACGATGCCGCGTCCTGACAGTGCGGCGTTCCATCAGTGTGGCATTCCGACAGTGCGGCGCTCCGACATTGCGGCGTTCCGACAGTGCGGCGTTCCGACAGTGCGGCGTTCCGACAGTGCGGTGATCCAGCAGAGCGGCATTCCAGCAGTGCGGCATTCCGACAGTGCGGCATTCTGACAATGCAGTAATCCAACAGTGTGGCGTTCCGACGGTGCTGCATTCCGACAGTGCTGCATTCCGACAGTGCAGCATTCCGACTGTGCAGTGTTCCGACAGTGCGTGTTCCGACAGTGCAGTGTTCCGACAGTGCGTGTTCCGACAGTGCAGTGATCCGACAGTGCTGCATTCCGACAGTGCGGCATTCCGACTGTGCGGTGTTCCAACTGTGCGGTGTTCCGACAGTGCAGTGTTCCAACAGTGCTGGATTCCGACAGTGCTGCCTTCTGACAGTGCGGCATTCCGACTGTGCAGTGTTCCGACAGTGCTGCATTCCGACAGTGCGGCATTCTGACTGTGCAGTGTTCCGACAGTGCGGCGTTCCGACAGTGCGGCGTTCTGACAGTGCAGTGTTCCGACAGTGCGGCGTTCCGACAGTGCGGCGTTCTGACAGTGCAGTGTTCCGACAGTGCTCCATTCCGACAGTGCTGCCTTCCGACAGTGCGGCATTCTGACTGTGCAGTGTTCCGACAGTGCTGCATTCCGACAGTGCGGCTTTCCGACAGTGCGGCGTTCTGACAGTGCGGCGTTCCAGCAGTGCGGCGTTCCAGCAGTGCGGCATTCTGACAATGCAGTAATCCAACAGTGCGGCGTTCCGACGGTGCTGCATTCCGAGAGTGCTGCATTCCGACAGTGCTGCATTCCGACAGTGCGGTGTTACGACAGTGCGGTGTTCCGACAGTGCGGTGTTCCGACAGTGCGGCATTCCGACTGTGCAGTGTTCCGACAGTGCTGCATTCCGGCAGTGCGGCATTCCGACTGTGCAGCGTTCCGACAGTGCGTCGTTCCGACAGTGCGGCGTTCCGACAGTGCGGCGTTCCGACAGTGCGGTGTTCCGACAGGGCGGTGTTCCGACAGGGCAGTGTTCCGACGGTGCAGTGTTCCGACGGTGCAGTGTTCCGACGATGCAGTGTTCCGACGGTGCAGCGTTCTGACAGTGCTGCATTCCGACAGTGCGGCGTTCCGACAGTGCGGCGTTCCGACAGTGCGGCGTTCCGACAGTGCGGCGTTCCAACAGTGCGGTGTTCTGACGGTGCAGTGTTCTGACAGTGCTGCATTCCGACAGTGCGGCATTCTGACAGTGCAGCGTTCCGACAGTGCAGTGTTCCGACGGTGCGGCGTACCGACAGAGCGGCGTTCCGACAGAGCGGCGTTCCGACAGTGCAGTGTTCCGACAGTGCTGCATTCCGACAGTGCGGCGTTCCGACGTTGCAGTATTCCGACAGTGCGGCATTCCGTCAGTGCGGCATTCCGACAGTGAGGCATTCCGACAGTGTGGCATTCTGACAGTGCGGCATTCTGACAGTGCGGCATTCTGACAGTGCGGCAATCTGGCATTCTGACAGAGTGGCATTCCGTCAGTGCGGCATTCCGGCAGTGAGGCATTCCGACAGTGCGGCATTCTGACAGTGCGGCATTCTGACAGTGCGGCATTCTGACAGTGCGACATTCCGACAGTGCGGCATTCCAACAGCGAAGCATTACACCAATGCAGCATTCCGACAACACAGCATTCCAACGGTGCAGCGTTCCAACCGTGCAGCGTTGCGACAGTGCGGCGTACCGACAGTGCGGCGTTCTGACAGTGTGGCGTTCTGACAGTGTGGCGTTCCGACATTGCTGCGGTCCGACAGTGTGGCATTCCGATGTGTGGCATTCTGACAGTGCTGCATTCCAACAGTGCGGCATTCCAACAGCGCAGCACTACATCAATGCAGCGTTCCGACAGTGCGACGTTCCGACGGTGCGGCGTTCAGACGGTGCAGCATTCAGACGGTGCGGCATTCCGACTCTGCGGCCTTCCGATAGTGCGGCGTTCCGACAGTGCAGCGTTCCAACGGTACGACGTTCCGATGATGCAGCGTTCTGGCAGTGCGGCATTCCATCAGTGTGGCGTTCCGACAGTGCGGCGTTCCGACATTGCGGCCATCCGACAGTGAGGCGTTCCGACAGTGCGGCGTTCCGACAGTGCGGCGTTCCGACAGTGCGGCGTTCTGACAGTGCGGCGTTCCAGCAGTGCGGCATTCCGACAGTGCGGCAATCTGACAATGCAGTAATCCAACAGTGCGGCTATCCGACGGTGCTGCATTCCGACAGTGCTGCATTCCGACAGTGCTGCATTCCGACAGTACGGTGTTCCGACAGTGCGGTGTTCTGACAGTGCGGTGTTCCGACAGTGCGGTGTTCCGACAGTGCAGTGTTCCGACAGTGCGGCTTTCCGACTGTGCAGCATTACATCAATGCAGCGTTCCGACAATGCAGCGTTCTGACAGTGTGGCGTTCCGACAGTGCGGCGTTCCGACAGTGCGGCAATCTGACGATGCAGTAATCCAACAGTGCGGCGTTCCGACAGTGCTGCATTCCGACAGTGCTGCATTCCGACAGTACGGTGTTCCGACAGTGCGGTGTTCTGACAGTGCGGTGTTCCGACAGTGCGGTGTTCCGACAGTGCAGTGTTCCGACAGTGCGGTGTTCCGACAGTGCAGTGTTTCGACAGTGCGGCATTCCGACTGTGCAGTTGTTCCAACAGTGCTGCATTCCGACAGTGCGGTGTTCCGACTGTGCAGTGTTCCGACAGTGCGGTGTTCCGACGGTGCGGTGTTCCGACGGTGCAGCGTTCCGACAGTGCGGCGTTCCGACAGTGCAGTGTTCCGACTGTGCAGTGTTCCGACAGTGCGGTGTTCCGACGGTGCGGTGTTCCGACGGTGCAGCGTTCCGACAGTGCGGCGTTCCGACAGTGCAGTGTTTCGACACTGCGGCATTCCGACAGTGCGGTGTTCCGACAGTGCTGCATTCCAACAGTGCTCCATTGCGATGGTGCGGCATTCCGACGGTGCGGCGTTCCGACGGTGCGGCGTTCCGACAGTGCAGTGTTCCGACGGTGCAGTGTTCCGACAGTGCGGCATACCGATGGTGCGGCGACCCGACGGTGCAGTGTTCCGACGGTGCAGCGTTCCGACAGTGCGGTGTTCCAACATTGCGGCGTTCCGACAGTGCGGTGTTCCGACAGTGCAGTGTTCCGACAGTGTGGCGTTCCGACAGTGCAGTGTTCCGACAGTGCGACATTCCGACTGTGCAGTGTTCCAACAGTGCTGCATTCCGACAGTGCGGCGTTCCAACTGTGCAGTGTTCCGACAGTGCGGTGTTCCGACGGTGCGGTGTTCCGACGGTGCGGCTTTACAACAGTGCGGCGTTCCGACAGTGCGGTGTTCCGACAGTGCAGTGTTCCGACGGTGCAGTATTCCGACGGTGCGGCGTTCTGACAGTGCGGCGTTCCGACAGTGCCGCGTTCCGACAGTGCGGCGTTCCGACAGTGCGGTGTTCCGACAGTGCAGTGTTCCGACGGTGCAGTATTCCGACTGTGCGGCGTTCTGACAGTGCAGTGTTCCGACAGTGCTGCATTCGGACAGTGCGGCATTCCGACAGTGCGGCGTTCCGACAGTGCGACGTTCCGACGGTGCGGCAATCCGACGGTGCAGTGTTCCGACGGTGCGGCGTTCCGACAGTGCGGTGTTCCGACAGTGCGGCGTTCCGACAGTGCGGTGTTCCGACAGTGCAGTGTTCCAACAGTACGGCGTTCCGACAGTGCAGTGTTCCGATAGTGCGGCATTCTGACAATGCAGTAATCCAACAGTGCAGCGTTCCGACGGTGCTGATTTCCGACAGTGCTGCATTCCGACAGTGCGGTGTTCCGACAGTGCGGTGTTCCGACAGTGCGGCGTTCCGACCGTGCAGTGTTCCGATAGTGTGGCATTCTGACAATGCAGTAATCCAACAGTGCGGCGTTCCGACGGTGCTGCATTCCGACAGTGCTGCATTCCGACAGTGCTGTGTTCCGACATTGCGGTGTTCCGACAGTGCGGCGTTCCGACAGTGCAGTGTTCCAACGGTGCGGTGTTCCGACAGTCCGGCGTTCCGACAGTGCGGTGTTCCGACAGTGCGGCGTTCCGACAGTGTGGCATTCCGACAGTGCGGCATTCCGACAGTGCGGCATTCCGACAGTGCGGCATTCCGACAGTGTGTCAACACGGCATTCTGACAGTGCGGCATTCCGACAATGCAGCATTACATCAATGCAGCGTTCCGACAATGCAGCGTTCCGACAGTGCGGCGTTCCGACAGTGCGGCGTTCCGACAGTGCGGCATTCCGACAGTGCGGCATTCCGACAGTGTGGCAACACGGCATTCCGACAGTGTGGCATTCTGACAGTGCGGCATTCCGACAGTGTGGCAACACGGCATTCTGACAGTGCGGCATTCCGACAATGCAGCATTACATCAATGCAGCGTTCCGACAATGCAGCGTTCCGACAGTGCGGCGTTCCGACAGTGCGGCATTCCGACAGTGCGGCATTCCGACAGTGCGGCATTCCGAGGTGTGGCATTCTGACAATGCAGCATTACATCAATGCAGCGTTCCGACAGTGCAGCGTTCCGACAATGCAGCATTCCGACAGTGTGGCATTCTGACAATGCGGCATTCCGACAATGCAGCATTACATCAATGCAGCGTTCCGACAGTGCAACGTTCCGACAATGCAGCATTCCGACAGTGCGGCAACACGGCATTCCGACAGTGCGGCATTCCGACAGTGCGGCATTCTGACAGTGCGGCATTCCGATGTGTGGCATTCTGACAATGTGGCATTCCGACAGTGCGGCATTCCGACAATGCAGCATTACATCAATGCAGCGTTCCGACAGTGCAGCGTTCCGACAGTGCGGCGTTCCGACAGTGTGGCATTCCGACAGTGCGGCATTCCGACAGTGCGGCATTCCGACAGTGCGGCAACACGGCATTCCGACAGTGTGGCATTCTGACAGTGCGGCGTTCCGACAGTGTGGCATTCCGACAGTGCGGCATTCCGATGTGTGGCATTCTGACAATGTGGCATTCTGACAGTGCGGCATTCCGACAATGCAGCATTACATCAATGCAGCGTTCCGACAGTGCAGCGTTCCGACAGTGCGGCGTTCCGACAGTGTGGCATTCCGACAGTGCGGCATTCCGACAGTGCGGCATTCCGACAGTGCGGCAACACGGCATTCCGACAGTGTGGCATTCTGACAGTGCGGCGTTCCGACAGTGTGGCATTCCGACAGTGCGGCATTCCGATGTGTGGCATTCTGACAATGTGGCATTCTGACAGTGCGGCAATCCGACAATGCAGCATTACATCAATGCAGCGTTCTGACAGTGCAGCGTTCCGACAGTGCGGCGTTCCGACAGTGCGACGTTCCGACAGTGCGGCATTCAGACGGTGCGGCGTTCAGACGGTGCGGCATTCCGACACTGCGGCGTTCTGACAGTGCGGCGTTCCGACAGTGAGGCGTTCCGACAGTGTGGCAACCCGGCATTCCGACAGTGTGGCATTCTGTCAGTGCGGCATTCTGACAGTGCGGCGTTCCGACAGTGCGGCGTTCTGACAGTGCGGCGTTCCAACAGTGAGGCGTTCCGACAGTGTGGCGTTCCAACGGTACGATGTTCCGACGATGCAGCGTCCTGACAGTGCGGCGTTCCATCAGTGTGGCATTCCGACAGTGCGGCGCTCCGACATTGCGGCGTTCCGACAGTGCGGCGTTCCGACAGTGCGGCGTTCCGACAGTGCGGCGTTCCGACAGTGCGGTGTTCCAGCAGAGCGGCGTTCCAGCAGTGCGGCATTCCGACAGTGCGGCATTCTGACAATGCAGTAATCCAACAGTGTGGCGTTCCGACGGTGCTGCATTCCGACAGTGCTGCATTCCGACAGTGCGGCATTCCGACTGTGCAGTGTTCCGACAGTGCGTGTTCCGACAGTGCAGTGTTCCGACAGTGCGTGTTCCGACAGTGCAGTGATCCGACAGTGCTGCATTCCGACAGTGCGGCATTCCGACTGTGCGGTGTTCCAACTGTGCGGTGTTCCGACAGTGCAGTGTTCCGACAGTGCTGCATTCCGACAGTGCTGCCTTCTGACAGTGCGGCATTCCGACTGTGCAGTGTTCCGACAGTGCTGCATTCCGACAGTGCGGCGTTCTGACAGTGCAGTGTTCCGACAGTGCGGCGTTCCGACAGTGCGGCGTTCTGACAGTGCAGTGTTCCGACAGTGCTGCATTCCGACAGTGCTGCCTTCCGACAGTGCGGCATTCCGACTGTGCAGTGTTCCGACAGTGCTGCATTCCGACAGTGCGGCGTTCCGACAGTGCGGCGTTCTGACAGTGCGGCGTTCCAGCAGTGCGGCGTTCCAGCAGTGCGGCATTCTGACAATGCAGTAATCCAACAGTGCGGCGTTCCGACGGTGCTGCATTCCGAGAGTGCTGCATTCCGACAGTGCTGCATTCTGACAATGCAGTAATCCAACAGTGTGGCGTTCCGACGGTGCTGCATTCCGACAGTGCTGCATTCCGACAGTGCGGCATTCCGACTGTGCAGTGTTCCGACAGTGCGTGTTCCGACAGTGCAGTGCTCCGACAGTGCGTGTTCCGACAGTGCAGTGATCCGACAGTGCTGCATTCCGACAGTGCGGCATTCCGACTGTGCGGTGTTCCAACTGTGCGGTGTTCCGACAGTGCAGTGTTCCGACAGTGCTGCATTCCGACAGTGCTGCCTTCTGACAGTGCGGCATTCAGACTGTGCAGTGTTCCGACAGTGCTGCATTCCGACAGTGCGGCGTTCTGACAGTGCAGTGTTCCGACAGTGCGGCGTTCCGACAGTGCGGCGTTCTGACAGTGCAGTGTTCCGACAGTGCTGCATTCCGACAGTGCTGCCATCCGACAGTGCGGCATTCCGACTGTGCAGTGTTCCGACAGTGCTGCATTCCGACAGTGCGGCGTTCCGACAGTGCGGCGTTCTGACAGTGCGGCGTTCCAGCAGTGCGGCATTCCAGCAGTGCGGCATTCTGACAATGCAGTAATCCAACAGTGCGGCATTCTGACAGTGCAGCGTTCCGACAGTGCAGTGTTCCGACGGTGCGGCGTACCGACAGAGCGGCGTTCCGACAGAGCGGCGTTCCGACAGTGCAGTGTTCCGACAGTGCTGCATTCCGACAGTGCGGCGTTCCGACGTTGCAGTATTCCGACAGTGCGGCATTCCGTCAGTGCGGCATTCCGACAGTGAGGCATTCCGACAGTGTGGCATTCTGACAGTGCGGCATTCTGACAGTGCGGCATTCTGACAGTGCGGCAATCTGGCATTCTGACAGAGTGGCATTCCGTCAGTGCGGCATTCCGGCAGTGAGGCATTCCGACAGTGCGGCATTCTGACAGTGCGGCATTCTGACAGTGCGGCATTCTGACAGTGCGACATTCCGACAGTGCGGCATTCCAACAGCGAAGCATTACACCAATGCAGCATTCCGACAACACAGCATTCCAACGGTGCAGCGTTCCAACCGTGCAGCGTTGCGACAGTGCGGCGTACCGACAGTGCGGCGTTCTGACAGTGTGGCGTTCTGACAGTGTGGCGTTCCGACATTGCTGCGGTCCGACAGTGTGGCATTCCGATGTGTGGCATTCTGACAGTGCTGCATTCCAACAGTGCGGCATTCCAACAGCGCAGCACTACATCAATGCAGCGTTCCGACAGTGCGACGTTCCGACGGTGCGGCGTTCAGACGGTGCAGCATTCAGACGGTGCGGCATTCCGACTCTGCGGCCTTCCGATAGTGCGGCGTTCCGACAGTGCAGCGTTCCAACGGTACGACGTTCCGATGATGCAGCGTTCTGGCAGTGCGGCATTCCATCAGTGTGGCGTTCCGACAGTGCGGCGTTCCGACATTGCGGCCATCCGACAGTGAGGCGTTCCGACAGTGCGGCGTTCCGACAGTGCGGCGTTCCGACAGTGCGGCGTTCTGACAGTGCGGCGTTCCAGCAGTGCGGCATTCCGACAGTGCGGCAATCTGACAATGCAGTAATCCAACAGTGCGGCTATCCGACGGTGCTGCATTCCGACAGTGCTGCATTCCGACAGTGCTGCATTCCGACAGTACGGTGTTCCGACAGTGCGGTGTTCTGACAGTGCGGTGTTCCGACAGTGCGGTGTTCCGACAGTGCAGTGTTCCGACAGTGCGGCTTTCCGACTGTGCAGCATTACATCAATGCAGCGTTCCGACAATGCAGCGTTCTGACAGTGTGGCGTTCCGACAGTGCGGCGTTCCGACAGTGCGGCAATCTGACGATGCAGTAATCCAACAGTGCGGCGTTCCGACAGTGCTGCATTCCGACAGTGCTGCATTCCGACAGTACGGTGTTCCGACAGTGCGGTGTTCTGACAGTGCGGTGTTCCGACAGTGCGGTGTTCCGACAGTGCAGTGTTCCGACAGTGCGGTGTTCCGACAGTGCAGTGTTTCGACAGTGCGGCATTCCGACTGTGCAGTTGTTCCAACAGTGCTGCATTCCGACAGTGCGGTGTTCCGACTGTGCAGTGTTCCGACAGTGCGGTGTTCCGACGGTGCGGTGTTCCGACGGTGCAGCGTTCCGACAGTGCGGCGTTCCGACAGTGCAGTGTTCCGACTGTGCAGTGTTCCGACAGTGCGGTGTTCCGACGGTGCGGTGTTCCGACGGTGCAGCGTTCCGACAGTGCGGCGTTCCGACAGTGCAGTGTTTCGACACTGCGGCATTCCGACAGTGCGGTGTTCCGACAGTGCTGCATTCCAACAGTGCTCCATTGCGATGGTGCGGCATTCCGACGGTGCGGCGTTCCGACGGTGCGGCGTTCCGACAGTGCAGTGTTCCGACGGTGCAGTGTTCCGACAGTGCGGCATACCGATGGTGCGGCGACCCGACGGTGCAGTGTTCCGACGGTGCAGCGTTCCGACAGTGCGGTGTTCCAACATTGCGGCGTTCCGACAGTGCGGTGTTCCGACAGTGCAGTGTTCCGACAGTGTGGCGTTCCGACAGTGCAGTGTTCCGACAGTGCGACATTCCGACTGTGCAGTGTTCCAACAGTGCTGCATTCCGACAGTGCGGCGTTCCAACTGTGCAGTGTTCCGACAGTGCGGTGTTCCGACGGTGCGGTGTTCCGACGGTGCGGCTTTACAACAGTGCGGCGTTCCGACAGTGCGGTGTTCCGACAGTGCAGTGTTCCGACGGTGCAGTATTCCGACGGTGCGGCGTTCTGACAGTGCGGCGTTCCGACAGTGCCGCGTTCCGACAGTGCGGCGTTCCGACAGTGCGGTGTTCCGACAGTGCAGTGTTCCGACGGTGCAGTATTCCGACTGTGCGGCGTTCTGACAGTGCAGTGTTCCGACAGTGCTGCATTCGGACAGTGCGGCATTCCGACAGTGCGGCGTTCCGACAGTGCGACGTTCCGACGGTGCGGCAATCCGACGGTGCAGTGTTCCGACGGTGCGGC
Organism: Scyliorhinus torazame; assembly: GCF_047496885.1. Lineage (NCBI taxonomy): Eukaryota > Metazoa > Chordata > Chondrichthyes > Carcharhiniformes > Scyliorhinidae > Scyliorhinus > Scyliorhinus torazame. The sequence goes on along the minus strand of NC_092714.1, from coordinate 268,612,069 downwards.
GTTCCGACAGTGCGGTGTTCCGACAGTGCGGCGTTCCGACAGTGCGGTGTTCCGACAGTGCAGTGTTCCAACAGTACGGCGTTCCGACAGTGCAGTGTTCCGATAGTGCGGCATTCTGACAATGCAGTAATCCAACAGTGCAGCGTTCCGACGGTGCTGATTTCCGACAGTGCTGCATTCCGACAGTGCGGTGTTCCGACAGTGCGGTGTTCCGACAGTGCGGCGTTCCGACCGTGCAGTGTTCCGATAGTGTGGCATTCTGACAATGCAGTAATCCAACAGTGCGGCGTTCCGACGGTGCTGCATTCCGACAGTGCTGCATTCCGACAGTGCTGTGTTCCGACATTGCGGTGTTCCGACAGTGCGGCGTTCCGACAGTGCAGTGTTCCAACGGTGCGGTGTTCCGACAGTCCGGCGTTCCGACAGTGCGGTGTTCCGACAGTGCGGCGTTCCGACAGTGTGGCATTCCGACAGTGCGGCATTCCGACAGTGCGGCATTCCGACAGTGCGGCATTCCGACAGTGTGTCAACACGGCATTCTGACAGTGCGGCATTCCGACAATGCAGCATTACATCAATGCAGCGTTCCGACAATGCAGCGTTCCGACAGTGCGGCGTTCCGACAGTGCGGCATTCCGACAGTGCGGCATTCCGACAGTGTGGCAACACGGCATTCCGACAGTGTGGCATTCTGACAGTGCGGCATTCCGACAGTGTGGCAACACGGCATTCTGACAGTGCGGCATTCCGACAATGCAGCATTACATCAATGCAGCGTTCCGACAATGCAGCGTTCCGACAGTGCGGCGTTCCGACAGTGCGGCATTCCGACAGTGCGGCATTCCGACAGTGCGGCATTCCGAGGTGTGGCATTCTGACAATGCAGCATTACATCAATGCAGCGTTCCGACAGTGCAGCGTTCCGACAATGCAGCATTCCGACAGTGTGGCATTCTGACAATGCGGCATTCCGACAATGCAGCATTACATCAATGCAGCGTTCCGACAGTGCAACGTTCCGACAATGCAGCATTCCGACAGTGCGGCAACACGGCATTCCGACAGTGCGGCATTCCGACAGTGCGGCATTCTGACAGTGCGGCATTCCGATGTGTGGCATTCTGACAATGTGGCATTCCGACAGTGCGGCATTCCGACAATGCAGCATTACATCAATGCAGCGTTCCGACAGTGCAGCGTTCCGACAGTGCGGCGTTCCGACAGTGTGGCATTCCGACAGTGCGGCATTCCGACAGTGCGGCATTCCGACAGTGCGGCAACACGGCATTCCGACAGTGTGGCATTCTGACAGTGCGGCGTTCCGACAGTGTGGCATTCCGACAGTGCGGCATTCCGATGTGTGGCATTCTGACAATGTGGCATTCTGACAGTGCGGCATTCCGACAATGCAGCATTACATCAATGCAGCGTTCCGACAGTGCAGCGTTCCGACAGTGCGGCGTTCCGACAGTGTGGCATTCCGACAGTGCGGCATTCCGACAGTGCGGCATTCCGACAGTGCGGCAACACGGCATTCCGACAGTGTGGCATTCTGACAGTGCGGCGTTCCGACAGTGTGGCATTCCGACAGTGCGGCATTCCGATGTGTGGCATTCTGACAATGTGGCATTCTGACAGTGCGGCAATCCGACAATGCAGCATTACATCAATGCAGCGTTCTGACAGTGCAGCGTTCCGACAGTGCGGCGTTCCGACAGTGCGACGTTCCGACAGTGCGGCATTCAGACGGTGCGGCGTTCAGACGGTGCGGCATTCCGACACTGCGGCGTTCTGACAGTGCGGCGTTCCGACAGTGAGGCGTTCCGACAGTGTGGCAACCCGGCATTCCGACAGTGTGGCATTCTGTCAGTGCGGCATTCTGACAGTGCGGCGTTCCGACAGTGCGGCGTTCTGACAGTGCGGCGTTCCAACAGTGAGGCGTTCCGACAGTGTGGCGTTCCAACGGTACGATGTTCCGACGATGCAGCGTCCTGACAGTGCGGCGTTCCATCAGTGTGGCATTCCGACAGTGCGGCGCTCCGACATTGCGGCGTTCCGACAGTGCGGCGTTCCGACAGTGCGGCGTTCCGACAGTGCGGTGTTCCAGCAGAGCGGCGTTCCAGCAGTGCGGCATTCCGACAGTGCGGCATTCTGACAATGCAGTAATCCAACAGTGTGGCGTTCCGACGGTGCTGCATTCCGACAGTGCTGCATTCCGACAGTGCGGCATTCCGACTGTGCAGTGTTCCGACAGTGCGTGTTCCGACAGTGCAGTGTTCCGACAGTGCGTGTTCCGACAGTGCAGTGATCCGACAGTGCTGCATTCCGACAGTGCGGCATTCCGACTGTGCGGTGTTCCAACTGTGCGGTGTTCCGACAGTGCAGTGTTCCGACAGTGCTGCATTCCGACAGTGCTGCCTTCTGACAGTGCGGCATTCCGACTGTGCAGTGTTCCGACAGTGCTGCATTCCGACAGTGCGGCGTTCTGACAGTGCAGTGTTCCGACAGTGCGGCGTTCCGACAGTGCGGCGTTCTGACAGTGCAGTGTTCCGACAGTGCTGCATTCCGACAGTGCTGCCTTCCGACAGTGCGGCATTCCGACTGTGCAGTGTTCCGACAGTGCTGCATTCCGACAGTGCGGCGTTCCGACAGTGCGGCGTTCTGACAGTGCGGCGTTCCAGCAGTGCGGCGTTCCAGCAGTGCGGCATTCTGACAATGCAGTAATCCAACAGTGCGGCGTTCCGACGGTGCTGCATTCCGAGAGTGCTGCATTCCGACAGTGCTGCATTCTGACAATGCAGTAATCCAACAGTGTGGCGTTCCGACGGTGCTGCATTCCGACAGTGCTGCATTCCGACAGTGCGGCATTCCGACTGTGCAGTGTTCCGACAGTGCGTGTTCCGACAGTGCAGTGCTCCGACAGTGCGTGTTCCGACAGTGCAGTGATCCGACAGTGCTGCATTCCGACAGTGCGGCATTCCGACTGTGCGGTGTTCCAACTGTGCGGTGTTCCGACAGTGCAGTGTTCCGACAGTGCTGCATTCCGACAGTGCTGCCTTCTGACAGTGCGGCATTCAGACTGTGCAGTGTTCCGACAGTGCTGCATTCCGACAGTGCGGCGTTCTGACAGTGCAGTGTTCCGACAGTGCGGCGTTCCGACAGTGCGGCGTTCTGACAGTGCAGTGTTCCGACAGTGCTGCATTCCGACAGTGCTGCCATCCGACAGTGCGGCATTCCGACTGTGCAGTGTTCCGACAGTGCTGCATTCCGACAGTGCGGCGTTCCGACAGTGCGGCGTTCTGACAGTGCGGCGTTCCAGCAGTGCGGCATTCCAGCAGTGCGGCATTCTGACAATGCAGTAATCCAACAGTGCGGCGTTCCGACGGTGCTGCATTCCGAGAGTGCTGCATTCCGACAGTGCTGCATTCTGACAGTGCGGTGTTCCGACAGTGCGGTGTTCTGACAGTGCGGCGTTCCGACTGTGCAGTGTTCCGACAGTGCTGCATTCCGGCAGTGCGGCATTCCGACTGTGCAGTGTTCCGACAGTGCGTGTTCCGACAGTGCAGTGTTCCGACAGTGCGTGTTCCGACAGTGCAGTGATCCGACAGTGCTGCATTCCGACAGTGCGGCATTCCGACTGTGCGGTGTTCCAACTGTGCGGTGTTCCGACAGTGCAGTGTTCCGACAGTGCTGCATTCCGACAGTGCTGCCTTCTGACAGTGCGGCATTCCGACTGTGCAGTGTTCCGACAGTGCTGCATTCCGACAGTGCGGCGTTCTGACAGTGCAGTGTTCCGACAGTGCGGCGTTCCGACAGTGCGGCGTTCTGACAGTGCAGTGTTCCGACAGTGCTGCATTCCGACAGTGCTGCCTTCCGACAGTGCGGCATTCCGACTGTGCAGTGTTCCGACAGTGCTGCATTCCGACAGTGCGGCGTTCCGACAGTGCGGCGTTCTGACAGTGCGGCGTTCCAGCAGTGCGGCGTTCCAGCAGTGCGGCATTCTGACAATGCAGTAATCCAACAGTGCGGCGTTCCGACGGTGCTGCATTCCGAGAGTGCTGCATTCCGACAGTGCTGCATTCTGACAATGCAGTAATCCAACAGTGTGGCGTTCCGACGGTGCTGCATTCCGACAGTGCTGCATTCCGACAGTGCGGCATTCCGACTGTGCAGTGTTCCGACAGTGCGTGTTCCGACAGTGCAGTGCTCCGACAGTGCGTGTTCCGACAGTGCAGTGATCCGACAGTGCTGCATTCCGACAGTGCGGCATTCCGACTGTGCGGTGTTCCAACTGTGCGGTGTTCCGACAGTGCAGTGTTCCGACAGTGCTGCATTCCGACAGTGCTGCCTTCTGACAGTGCGGCATTCAGACTGTGCAGTGTTCCGACAGTGCTGCATTCCGACAGTGCGGCGTTCTGACAGTGCAGTGTTCCGACAGTGCGGCGTTCCGACAGTGCGGCGTTCTGACAGTGCAGTGTTCCGACAGTGCTGCATTCCGACAGTGCTGCCATCCGACAGTGCGGCATTCCGACTGTGCAGTGTTCCGACAGTGCTGCATTCCGACAGTGCGGCGTTCCGACAGTGCGGCGTTCTGACAGTGCGGCGTTCCAGCAGTGCGGCATTCCAGCAGTGCGGCATTCTGACAATGCAGTAATCCAACAGTGCGGCGTTCCGACGGTGCTGCATTCCGAGAGTGCTGCATTCCGACAGTGCTGCATTCTGACAGTGCGGTGTTCCGACAGTGCGGTGTTCTGACAGTGCGGCGTTCCGACTGTGCAGTGTTCCGACAGTGCTGCATTCCGGCAGTGCGGCATTCCGACTGTGCAGTGTGCCGACGGTACAGCGTTCCGACAGTGCGTCGTTCCGACAGTGCGGTGTTCCGACAGTGCGGTGTTCCGACGGTGCGGCGTTCCGACGGTGCGGTGTTCCGACGGTGCAGTGTTCCGACGGTGCAGTGTTCCGACGATGCAACGTTCCGACGGTGCAGCGTTCCGACAGTGCTGCATTCTGACAGTGCTGCATTCCGACGGTGCGGCGTTCCGACGGTGCGGCGTTCCGACGGGTGCGGTGTTCCGACAGTGCGGCGTTCCGACAGTGCAGCGTTCCGACAGTGCAGTGTTCCGACGGTGCGGCATTCCGACAGTGCGGCGTTCCGACAGTGCGGCATTCCTACAGTGTGACATTCCGACAGTGTGGCATTCCGACAGTGTGGCATTCTGACAGTGCGGCAAGCCTTCATTCCGACAGTGTGGCATTCCGACAGTGCGGCGTTCCGACAGTGCGACATTCCACCAGTGCGGAGTTTCGACAGTGCGGCATTCCAATAGCGAAGCATTACACCAATGCAGCATTCCGACAACACAGCGTTCCAACAATGCAGCGTTCCAACCGTGCAGCATTGCGACAGTGCGGCGTCCCGACAGTGCATCGTTCTGACAGTGCGGCATTCCGATGTGTGGCATTCTGACAGTGTGGCATTCTGACAGTGCTGCATTCCAACAGTGCGGCATTCCAACAGCGCAGCACTACATCAATGCAGCGTTCCGACAGTGCAGCGTTCCGACAGTGCGATGTTCCTGCGTTCAGACGGTGCAGCGTTTAGACGGTGCGGCATTCCGACTCTGCGGCGTTCCGACAGTGCGGCGTTCCGACAGTGCGGCGTTCCAACGGTACGACGTTCCGACGATGCAGCGTTCTGACAGTGCGGCATTCCATCAGTGTGGCATTCCGACAGTGCGGCGTTCCGACGGTGCAGCGTTCTGACGGTGCGGCGTTCCGACAATGCGGCGTTCCGACAGCGCGGCGTTCCGACAGCGCGGCGTTCCGACAGCGCGGCGTTCCGACAGCGCGGCGTTCCGACAGTGCGGCATTCCAACAGTGCGGCGTTCCGACAGTGCGGTGTTCCGACGGTGCAGTGTTCCGACATTTCGGCGTTACGACAGTACGGCGTTCCGACAGTACGGCGTTCCGACAGTGCGGTGTTCCGACGGTACAGTGTTCCGACAGTGCGGCGTTACGACAGTGCGGTGTTCCGATGGTGCAGTGTTCCGACATTTCGGCGTTCCGACGGTGCAGTGTTCCGACAGTGCAGTGTTCCGACAGTGCGGCGTTACGACAGTGCGCGGTTCCGACAGTGCGGTGTTCCGACAGTGCAGTGTTCCGACAGTGCTGCATTCCGACTGTGCGGCATTCCGACAGTGCAGTGTTCCGACGGTGCGGCGTTCCGACAGTGCGGCATTCCGACAGAGCGGCGTTCCGACAGTGTGGTGTTCCGACAGTGCAGTGTTCCGACAGTGCTGCATTCAGACAGTGCGGCATTCCGACAGTGCAGTGTTCCGACGGTGTAGTATTCCGACGGTCAGCGTTCTGACAGTGCATCGTTCCAACTGTGCGGCGTTCCATCTGTGCAGTGTTCCGACGGTGCAGTATTCCAACAGTGCAGTGTTAGACAGTGCGACGTTCCGACGGTGCGGAAATCTTACAGTGCAGCATTCTGTCAATGCGGCATTCCGACAGTGCTGCATTCCGACAGTGAGGCGTTCCGACAGAGCGGCGTTCCGACAGTGCGGCCTTCCGACTGTGCTGCATTCCGACAGTGCTGCATTCCGACTGTGCTGCATTCCGACAGTGCTGCATTCCGACAGTGCTGCATTCCGTCAGTGCTGCATTCCGACAGTGCTGCATTCCGACAGTGCTGCATTCTGTCAGTGCGGCATTCCGACAGTGTGGCATTCTGACAGAGTGGCATTCTGACTGTGCGGCAATCCGACAGTGCGGCGTTCCGACAGTGCGACATTCCACCAGTGCGGAGTTTCGACAGTGCGCTATTCCACCAGCGCAGCATTACACCAATCCAGCATTCCGACAACACAGCGTTCCAACTGTGCAGCGTTGCGACAGTGCGGCATCCCGACAGTGCGGTGTTCTGACAGTGCAGCATTCCGATGTGTGGCATTCTGACAATGTGGCATTCTGACAGTGCGGAATTCCGACAATGCAGCATTACATCAATGCAGCGTTCCGACAGTGTGGCATTCTGACAGTGTGGCATTCCGATGTGTGGCATTCTGACAGTGTGGCATTCTGACAGTGCTGCATTCCGACTGTGCGGCATTCCGACAGTGCAGTGTTCCGACGGTGCGGCGTTCCGACAGTGCGGCATTCCGACAGAGCGGCGTTCCGACAGTGTGGTGTTCCGACAGTGCAGTGTTCCGACAGTGCTGCATTCAGATAGTGCGGCATTCCGACAGTGCAGTGTTCCGACAGTGCGGTGTTCCGACGGTGTAGTATTCCGACGGTCAGCGTTCTGACAGTGCATCGTTCCAACTGTGCGGCGTTCCATCTGTGCAGTGTTCCGACGGTGCAGTATTCCAACAGTGCAGTGTTAGACAGTGCGACGTTCCGACGGTGCGGAAATCTTACAGTGCAGCATTCTGTCAGTGCGGCATTCCGACAGTGCTGCATTCCGACAGTGAGGCGTTCCGACAGAGCGGCGTTCCGACAGTGCGGTATTCCGACAGTGCAGCCTTCCGACTGTGCTGCATTCCGACAGTGCTGCATTCCGACTGTGCTGCATTCCGACAGTGCTGCATTCCGTCTGTGCTGCATTCCGACAGTGCTGCATTCCGTCAGTGCTGCATTCCGACAGTGCTGCATTCCGACAGTGCTGCATTCTGTCAGTGCGGCATTCCGACAGTGTGGCATTCTGACAGAGTGGCATTCTGACTGTGCGGCAATCCGACAGTGCGGCGTTCCGACAGTGCGACATTCCACCAGTGCGGAGTTTCGACAGTGCGCTATTCCACCAGCGCAGCATTACACCAATGCAGCATTCCGACAACACAGCGTTCCAACTGTGCAGCGTTGCGACAGTGCGGCATCCCGACAGTGCGGCGTTCTGACAGTGCAGCATTCCGATGTGTGGCATTCTGACAATGTGGCATTCTGACAGTGCGGAATTCCGACAATGCAGCATTACATCAATGCAGCGTTCCGACAGTGTGGCATTCTGACAGTGTGGCATTCCGATGTGTGGCATTCTGACAGTGTGGCATTCTGACAGTGCTGCATTACAACAGTGCGGCATTCCAATAGCGCAGCATTACATCACTGTAGCGATCCGACAGTGCGGCGTTCCGACGGTGCGCGTTCAGACGGTGCAGCGTTCAGACGGTGTAGTATTCCGATGGTCAGCGTTCTGACAGTGCATCGTTCCAACTGTGCGGCGTTCCATCTGTGCAGTGTTCCGACGGTGCAGTATTCCGACAGTGCAGTGTTCAACAGTGCGACGTTCCGACGGTGCGGAATTCTGACAGTGCAGCATTCTGTCAGTGCGGCATTCCGACAGTGCTGCATTCCGACATGTGCGGCGTTCCGACAGATCGACATTCCAACAGTGCGACATTCCACCAGTGCGGAATTTCGACAGTGCGGCATTCCGACAGTGTGCCATTCTGTCAGTGCGGCATTCCACCACTGCAGAATTTCGACATTGCTGCGTTCCGTCAGTGCGGCATTCCGACAGTGCTGCATTCCGACAGTGCCGCGTTCCAACAGTGCTGCATTCTGACAGTGCGGCATTCCGACAGTGCTGCATTCCGACAGTGTGCCATTCTGTCAGTGCGGCATTCCGACATTGCGGCATTCCACCACTGCAGAACTTCGACATTGCTGCATTCCGTCAGTGCGGCATTCCGACAGTGCGGCATTCCGACAGTGCTGCATTCTGACAGTGCGGCATTCCGACAGTGCTGCATTCCGACAGTGCTGCATTCCGACAGTGTGGCATTCTGACAGTGCGACAATCCGACAGTGCGGCGTTCCATCAGTGCGACATTCCACCAGTGCGGCATTCCGACAGTGCTGCATTCCGACAGTGCTGCATTCCGACAGTGTGGCATACTGACAGTGCGGCATTCCGACAGTGTGGCATTCTGACAGTGCAGCATTCCGACAGTGCTGCATTCCGACAGTGTGGCATACTGACAGTGCGGCATTCCGACAGTGTGGCATTCTGACAGTGCAGCATTCCGACAGTGCTGCATTCCGACAGTGTGGCATACTGACAGTGCGGCATTCCGACAGTGTGGCATACTGACAGTGCGGCATTCTGACAGTGTGGCATTCTGACAGTGCAGCATTCCGACATTGCGGCGTTCCATCGGTGTGACATTCCACCAGTGCGGCATTCCGACAGTGTGGCATTCTGACAGTGTGGCATTCCGACATTGCGGCATTCCACCAGTGCGGCATTCCGACATTGCGGCGTTCCGAAAGTGCTGCATTCCAACAGTGCTGCAATCCGACAGTGTGGCATTCTGACAGTGCGACAATCCAACAGTGCGGCGTTCCGTCAGTGCGACATTCCACCAGTGCGGAGTTTCGACAGTGCAGCATTCTGTCAGTGCGGCATTCCGACAGTGCTGCATTCCGACAGTGCGGAGTTCCGACAGTGCAGCATTTTGTCACTGCGGCATTCCGACAGTGCGGCGTTCCGACAGTGCTGCATTCCGACAGTGCTGCATTCCGACAGTGTGGCATTCTGACAGTGCGACAATCCAACAGTGCGGCGTTCCGTCAGTGCGACATTCCACCAGTGCGGAGTTTCGACAGTGCAGCATTCTGTCAGTGCGGCATTCCGACAGTGCTGCATTCCGACAGTGCGGAGTTCCGACAGTGCAGCATTTTGTCACTGCGGCATTCCACCAGTGCGGCATTCCAACATTGCGGCGTTCCGAAAGTGCTGCATTCCGACAGTGCTGCAATCCGACAGTGTGGCATTCTGACAGTGTGACAATCCAACAGTGCGGCGTTCCGTCAGTGCGACATTCCACCAGTGCGGAGTTTCGACAGTGCAGCATTCTGTCAGTGCGGCATTCCGACAGTGCTGCATTCCGACAGTGCGGTGTTCCGACAGTGCTGCATTCCGACAGTGCATCATTCCGTCAGTGCGGAGTTCCGACAGTGCGGAGTTCCGACAGTGCAGCATTTTGTCACTGCGGCATTCCGAATGTGCGGCGTTCTGACAGTGCTGCATTCCGACAGTGCTGCATTCCGACAGTGCATCATTCCGTCAGTGCAGCATTCCGACACTGCTGCATTCCGACAGTGCGGCGTTCCGACAGTGCGGCGTTCCGACAGTGCTGCATTCCGACAGTGCGGCATTCCGACAGTGCATCATTCCGACACTGCTGCATTCCGACAGTGCATCATTCCGTCAGTGCAGCATTCCGACACTGCTGCATTCCGACAGTGCGGCGTTCCGACAGTGCGGCGTTCCGACAGTGCTGCATTCCGACAGTGCGGCATTCCGACAGTGCATCATTCCGACACTGCTGCATTCCGACTGTGCGGCATTCCGACAGTGCGGCATTCCGACAGTGCTGCATTCCGACAGTGCGGCATTCCGACAGTGCGGCATTCCGACAGTGCGGCATTCCGACAGTGCATCATTCCGTCAGTGCAGCATTTCGACACTGCTGCATTCCGACTGTGCGGCATTCCGACAGTGTGGTGTTCCAACAGTGCTGCTGTTGTGCTTTCTTGGTGGTAGCGTCGACATGGGTGGACCAGGACAGATTTTTGGAGATGTGCACCCCTAGGAATTTGAAACTGCTAACCATCTCCACCTCGGCCCCGTTGATGCTGACAGGGGTGTGTACAGTACTTTGCTTCCTGAAGTCAATGACCAGCTCTTTAGTTTTACTGGCATTGAGGGAGAGATTGTGGTCGCTACACCACTCCACTAGGTTCTCTATATCGCCGTTCCTTCACTGTCATTGGGTCAAAATCTTGACACTCCCTCCCTAACAGCACTGTGGTGTACCTACACGACAGGGACTGCAGCGGTTCAAGAAGACAGTTAGGGATGTAAAATAAATACCCACGCCCAATGAAGAAACAATCCATTCTTCACTTAAAGATTCTCTGGTGTCTGCCTCAATTAGGACAAAGAATAACACAACAAGAATTCTATAACTTTTCTCTTGGTGGGAACTTTGTTATGCCCACTCATCAAAAACACCCAACTCGGTAAAATAATCTCTCGATTTTCCCAATTCAAAGCCTCATGATTTGAAAAACCTCCCTCTCATTGATCTCTGTATAGTATATTAATGACATAAAAATACGTCTGCCCACACTTCATGTGAACTTTGCCAGTAAGGATTCTGTCCCCATTGAGGGGCGCTATAAGTGTAAAGTGCCATGTTGTCACTGCACCAATCCACCAGTGGGCGTGTTCTCAAATTTACACAGCCGGTTTTCACTACACATTTGGACAGAGGAGCTTATAGCAGCAAAGGGAAAATAAGAGCAAACTGTACCAATTCAAAATGGGGGCAGAACAACATCTATTACACTCCTGCTCAATTATGTCCTGTCCCTCTAACTCTGATTCACCTGAAGCGTGTAATTGATTTCAATTTGCTGAGTGCCTCACCATGGAATATCGGTCATTAACAACAAGAGTAAGTCTAAGGGGACGATTTAACCGGTTTTTGGGCGTGTTTAGCAGCTCCGGGAAACACCCCGATATTCAATGGACACTTTTCCATTTCTCTTGTCCCCGGGGAGTTTCTCTCCGTTGAGGCCACACTTGGAATCATTTCCTGCTGGCGAGCCCAATAGGAAAGGTTCCTCGCAGATCGGGGCGGCCTTTTGTCTGACTGGCCCAATCCCTGCCCCCACCGCCCCCTGTTTTCGACCTCTTCCCCCTCGCCAACCATAGGGAGACCCCCCTCCACCTGGTAAGGCCGTTCTGGGCCCAGGGTGGCACTGCCACAGTGCTCAGGTGGCACTGATAGGGTGCCCAGGTGGCACTGCCAGTGCCTAGGTGGCAGTGATAAGGTGCCCAGGTGGCACTGCCAGGGTGCCCAGGTGGCACTGATAGGGTGCCCAGGTGGCACTGCCAGGGTGCCGGGGTCCTCTGTCCCTGACCAACCGGGGGTCTCTAATGGCTTGGGAAATCCCTCCAGGTGCTATTATGACTGGTCCAGATATCATGCCGGGTGTGACGGGGCCATTAAATCGCGCCCTAAAACTGCTGCAGGTGTGTTACAAAGTTTTTACAGCACAGAAACAGGCCATTGAGCCCAATTGGTCCATGCTGGCATTTATGCTCATAAGAAGTCTCCTCCCACCCTTCTTCATCTAACCTCATCAATATTCCAAGCCTTTCAACTTCCCGTGTGTTTCCAGCTTGCTCTTAAATGTATCCACGCTATCCGCCTTCCTGTGGTAGGTTTTTAATTATTCAGCAAATGCAAAGTTCCGAAGTCAAGCAGTTTTTCCACTGCTGTTGGGTTGTGTGGATCGGTCTCCATTGAGTCTGTGATTTGGACGTTCTTCTGTGATGTGCTGCATAGTTTTCTCTCTCCCACAAGCACATTGGGGGCTGGCACTAATGCCCCACCTGTGGAGACTGGCCAATCTGGGGCCATGGTCGGTCCTGAACCTGTCACAGGTGGACCACTCCTTCCTTGGTTTTGAGACCAGGGCCAGATATCTTCTCTTATCTTCTCTTGCAGGCTTGAACATCCTCCGAGGCCCGTGGAGACCTTTTGACCCGACCCGACCTCCGCGACCTGGAAGAAGATCGGGCCCAAACCGGAAGTGAAGCCCCGACCTCGATTTGGAGCCGACCCGGACCTCGGAGCACCCAACCCGGCCTAACTACCGACGCCAGCCCCCGGATCGCCTTGCCCAGTCCCCGGAGCTCCCGACCCGACTCCCGACGGCAAGACCCGGCCCAACGCGACCCCCAGTGACCCGCCCAGCTACCCGACCCGGAGAGGCCCGCCCAGCGACCCGACCTACCTGGTGATGGAAGAAAGAAAAATCCACGTGGAGGCTCGACCGGGCCTACTTCAAGATCCGGCCCCAGGAGCGCCCAGGGAGGGAACAGACCACGGGACCCAGCCCAACCTGCCTCAGGATGCCCCTGCCCACGACCCAGGACCCCCGGAACGGCGGAGACCGCGCACGAGGACCCAAACACGCTGCAAGGTATTCCCGCGCCCGCAGAGTGCCGGGACCCATCTGGATCGCAAACATGCCCCCCTAGCAACCCCTCTACCTCAACCAGTGCCCGGAACCCTGCCAGACGCGACCCCAGATACGTAGACAGCGCCCTGGTCCCCGCCAGCGCCCTGGACCACGCCGGACGCAACCACCTACCTTCCACAAGAGCTGACTTCTGCCATCGGATCCCAGGATCATCCAGCAGCAGCCGCCGACCGAGGAAGCGAGGGAAACGCGGCGGTCTGCAGGTTAGACTGCAGCAACGCGGTTTCAAGACCCCTCTCCCCAGCATACTCCTGGCAAACGCCCAAGCGATCGAAAACAAGCTGGATGAACCTAACGCCAGACTTACCTCTCAGAGGGAAGTAAGAGACTGCTGTGCGCTCTGTTTCACAGAGACATGGCTCACCCGCGCCTCACCGGACTGTGCCATACAACCTGAAGGCTTCTCAATTCACCGGGTGGACCGCACGGCATCATCAGGCAAAGCGAAGGGTGGAGGGGTTTGCCTCCTCATCAACTCCTCCTGGTGCTTGGATGTGGCGACCCTGACGACCTACTGCTCCCAGACCTGGAATACCTGACCGTGAAGTGCCGCCCATATTATCTTCCACGTGAGTTCACTTCAGCCATTATCACAGCGGTCTACATCCCACCCCAGGCAGTAGTGAGGAAGGCGCTGGACGAACTATACACAGCAATAAACAACTACGAAACATAACACCCGGAGGCCTTGTTCATCGTGGCCGGAGACTTCAACAAGGCCAACCTCAAGAGAGTAGAGTAGGGGGCGACCCCATAAGTATGCTACCCCCGTCACAGACTTCATTCCACCAGTACATCTCCTGTCCCACCAGGGGCGACAACACTCTTGACCACTGCTACTCAAAAATCAAGGGCGCCTACCGTTCCATCCCCCAACCGCACTTTGGGAAATCAGACCATAAGACGGAGCTCCTTCTCCCGGCATACAAGCAGAAGTGGGAGAATCCAGCTTAGAAGGTTGTGCAGTGCTGGTCCGAGGAGACAGAAGAGCTCTTACGTGACTGCTTGGAGTCAGTGGACTGGTCCATATTTAAGAACTCAGCGACCAACTTACAATGAGTATGCCACTCCCGTCACAGACTTCATCAGCAAATGTGTGGACGACTGCGTGCCAAAGAAAGCAGTACGTGCGTTCCCCAACCGGAAACCATGGCTCAATCGAGAGATTGACTCCCGACTGAAGGACAGATCTGAGGCGTTCAAGGCAGACGACCCTGACCTATACAAGAAATCCAGGTACAACCTCCTCAAAGTCATCCGGAATGCCAAGAGAGAATATCAAACCAAGCTAGAGTCACAGACAGACTCTCGGCGGTTGTGGCAAGGACTAAACAACATAACGGGCTACAAAGCGAAGTCGAACAGTATCTCTGGCGGCAGCGCACCCCTCCCCGATGAACTCAATGCATTGTATGCTCGGTTCGAGCAGGTAACCAACAATCCGCTGGCGAGTGCCCCAACAGCCCATAACTCACCCATACCCAGCATCACAGCTTCTGAAGTCAGATCAGCCTTCCTGAAAGTGAACCCTCGGAAGGCGACGGGCCCAGACGGGATCCCTGGTCGTGCACTCAGAGCCTGCGCGGACCAGCTGGCAGAGGTATTCGCGGAAACCTTTAACCTGTCCCTACTCCACTCCGAGGTCCCCACCTGCTCAAGAAGACCACCATCATACCGGTACCAAAGAAGAACCAGGCAACGTGCTTCAATGACTACCGACCAGTGGCCCTGACTTCAGTCGTAATGAAGTGCTTCGAGAGGTTGATCATGAAGCGCATCACCTCCATACTCCCAGAACGCCTTGATCCACTGATATTCGCATACCGCTGCAACCGGTCCACATGAGACACCATTTCCCTGGCCCTACACTCATCCCTAGAGCATCTCGAAAACAAGGACTCCTACATTAGACTCCTATTTATTGACTACAGCTCCGCCTTCAACACCATAATCCCAGCCAAGCTCATATCAAAGCTCCAAAACCTAGGACTTGGCTCCCCACTCTGCAACTGGATCCTCGATTTTCTGACCAACAGACCGCAATGAGTAAGAATGAACAACAACACCTCCTCCACAATAGTCCTCAACACCGGCGTCCCGAAAGGCTGAGTACTTAGCCCCCTACTCTACTCCCTGTACACACACGACTGCATGGCAAAACTTGGTCCCAACTCCATCTACAAGTTTGCTGACGATACGACCATAGTGGGCCGGATCTCGATTAACGATGAGTCCGAATACAGGAGGGAGATAGAGAACCTAGT
The DNA here is from genome assembly GCF_047496885.1 of Scyliorhinus torazame. Classification (NCBI taxonomy): domain Eukaryota; kingdom Metazoa; phylum Chordata; class Chondrichthyes; order Carcharhiniformes; family Scyliorhinidae; genus Scyliorhinus; species Scyliorhinus torazame. The sequence continues at coordinate 268,596,740 of NC_092714.1, read as the reverse complement.
GGAGTGGTGCAGCGACACAATCTCTCCCTCAATGCCAGCAAAACTAAAGAGCTGGTAATTGACTTCAGGAAGCAAAGTACTGTACACACCCCTGTCAGCATCAACGGGGCCGAGGTGGAGATGGTTAGCAGTTTCAAATTCCTAGGGGTGCACATCTCCAAAAATCTGTCCTGGTCCACCCACGTCGATGCTATCACCAAGAAAGCACAACAGCGCCTATACTTCCTCAGGAAACTAAGGAAATTCGGCATGTCCACATTAACCCTTACCAGCTTTTACAGATGCACCATAGAAAGCATCCTATCGGGCTGCATCACAGCCTGGTATGGCAACTGCTCGGCCCAGGACCGCAAGAAACTTCAGAGAGTGGTGAATACCGTCCAGTCCATCACACGAACCTGCCTCCCATCCATTGACTCCATCTACACCTCCCGCTGCCTGGGGAAAGCGGGCAGCATAATCAAAGATCCCTCCCACCCGGCTTACTCACTCTTCCAACTTCTTCCATCGGGCAGGAGATACAGAAGTCTGAGAACACGCACGAACAGACTCAAAAACAGCTTCTTCCCCACTGTCACCAGACTCCTAAATGACCCTCTTATGGACTGACCTCATTAACACTACACCCTGTATGCTTCACCCGATGCCGGTGCTTATGTAGTTACATTGTATATGTTGTGTTGCCCTATTATGTATTTTCTTTTATTCCCGTTTCTTCCCATGTACTTAATGATCTGTTGAGCTGCTCGCAGAAAAATACTTTTCACTGTACCTCGGTACACGTGACAATAAACAAATCCAATCCAATCCAATCCAAGATTCTCCGATCCTGAGGCTAAGTGCGGAGGATCCGTGGTGTTTTACGTGGAAAAGATCAGCGCCGCCCCCCTCACTGATGCTGTGACCGGTGAGGGGCTAGCAGCCGCACCAAGTAAAACTCCCGGCCCCCACAAAACAAACAGCCAGAGAATTGCCGTGTCTGTGGCCGCGCACAGCGGCGACCTGCAGCGTTTGCGGCATACAACGTGGCACCTACCAGATAGTGCCCCCCTGGACACCCCCTCGCCACCCCCTGACCACCCCCCACCAGTCCCCCCAGCCCTCGCGGAAGCCCCCGGCCAGCAGCACGGCTCCTGCCTGTCTGTGGCGGTCGCTGGACACACGGCTGGGGCCACACGTCCATCGCGCCGTCGTAAACCCGGCCCTTTGGGGGCGGGGCATCGGGGTAGGGCCTTCGGGTGACATCCTGAGGCCGTCCCAATGGCGTGCGGCGCGCGCCACGATGATGCTGTTTCAGAGGGGGCGGAGCATGCGAAACCTGGTAAACCAGGCGCCGCCCACGATCTCGTCGCGAAAAGGGATTCTCCGCCCGATCGGCGATTACAAAATCCGTGTCGGGAAAGGGAGAATCTCAGCCCAGGTTCTTGTTTGTCGTGTCCAATATTTCCCATTCATTTGTTCAGGTGGAATTTGCGTTGAAGTCCTGTGTGGGAGGGTTTTTCCACGTCGGCAGATAGGGGCCGCACCTTGGGTGGGCTGAATAGATCAGCATGAAGTGGCAGGTTGGGGGGGGGGGGGGGTGGTATTGTGAACTTTTCCTTTCATTTTGTGGGTTGTTGCGAGTTGGTGGATATGTGGAGGAGTGATGTTTGTCAGGACAGGGAGCCACGGGAGTGGTGTTGAGGGGAGTGTTCCAGTAATGATACACATGGCAAGGGGGGTGGCGAGTTCCACAATCTCACCACGCTCTGATAAAGCTGATAGCTTCTGAATTCATCAGATTGAGAAATATTAAATTATTTTTCATTTATTAAAATGTTTATTATATTTATGACTAGTTCTGAGCTGTCCCACAAGTGGAAATCGCTTCTCTAAGTCTTCCCTATAAAACTCTACCATAAGATTTTAAAATCCTCAGCTGGATCATCCCTGGCCCTCGTTTTCTGGAAAAATCAACTCCAACCTGTTCAGTCTTTCCTGATAAATATAATCTCTCAGCTCGGGTCAATCTTTCTACTCTTTCACACACGTGCCTTTGGATCCTTTTTCTAATTTGGGGAATGAAAATATGTACAGCATTCTCAGTGTCATTCTTAGAGGTTGTCTGTTTCTGAATTTATATCTGAGTCCCATTGTCTGCACTAAGTGAGTTAGGCCCCCATGTCAGCGTTATCAGCTATGGCGACCTACAGAAAAATAACAGTGCTCACAAAATCAGCAGACCAAAATAATCCCATCGTCTCTCTCTCTATATATAAGAGGCCATCTTCATGCTTCAGTGAGCCCAAACTGGGTTCAAATTTAGATTGTTTTATGTCAGAACATGTCTAAATCAGTATGTGTCACCTTGGCTTTCTTGGCAGCAATGTCACCTCTAAATGTGAAGGTCACGGGTCTTGTGGAAATACTTTGGGCTGAAATCTCCAAGAGGGGGGCAGTGCTATATTGTTGGAGGTTGCAATATGTCAATCCGACAGGATTTCTTCCAACTCAGCTGGGAATTAACCCCGTTGAACCCTTGTTGGATGTTCTCAGAGTGTTTTGGACAACATTCTTCCCTACTCAAAATCCTGGAACTCCCTCCCTAAAAGCACTGTGGATGTACCTACACCACAGAGACTGCAGCGGTTAAAGGCGGCAGCCCACCACCACCTCCTCGGGGGCAATTAGGAATGGGTAATAAATGCTTTGCCTCCTCTTTGGTCCCTTCGTTGTTCATTACAGTCTGCTGGCTGGGTGGGTAGTTGCTGCCTGTGTTGTTTATCTGTCTCCGGCAAGGTAGCCTGGATGTGGGAACGTGTCAACCCTGCTGACCAGATCCCCTAATCTAGCTCCCATTTTCACCTTCAGCCTGTCTCCGTGGGGCCGAGAAGATTCTGTGCAGAGTGAGCAGTTCACACCTGGTTAAGCTGCTAATGGCTGGGTGATGTGATTCTGGATGAAGCCACAATTAGAGGGGGCTGTTGCTAAATAGACATTTTGCATTTAGAAAAATGCTGGCTATTTCACTTTTTAAGCTTTACTCTTCACTAGGTACAATGGAAAAATCCTGCTTTTTAAAAAATAAATTTGGAGTACGCAATTATTTTTTTTCCAATTAAGGGGCAATTTAGCGCGGCCAATCCACCTACCCTGCACATCTTTGGGTTGTGGGGGTGAGACCCACGCAGACACGGGGAAGAATGAGCAAACTCCACACGGACCCAGGGCCGGGATTGAACCTGGGACCTCAGCACAGTGAGGGAGCAGTGCTAACCACTGCACCACCGTGCACCCCTTTGGAAAAATCCTGTTAACACCTTATTAATGGTGAGATTGTGGTGGCGAGTGTGCTATAGATTACACAGGGAATCGAACTTGCTTTGGCAACATATACTTTTACACACATGGAGCGATGGATAGTGATGGTCAAGGCTCCAACACTCAAAGAACAAAGAAGCACAGGAACGGGCCCTTCGGCCCTCCAGAACTGTAGTGGTCATGGTACCACCTCTTTCCATCGCAAGGCTGACTAGGAACCTTTCCCACTCTTACGACCTGCCATTGGCATGGGTGGGAAGGATTCACAACCTGCTCGGCCGGGTTATGAACCCACCGACCTTCCTTGGCCACCAAGGCCTGGAGTGGGACTCAAACCCAGAGCCTCTGGCCCAGAGTCAGGGTCACTACCCAGTGAGCAAGAGCAGGAGAACTTCAGCTGTGGGAGACCTCATCTCCCTGTTACCTCTCCTTTACTGAAGGGGGAAATGGTTTAATGATTTACCCTTTTTAATATTGGCAACAATGCGGGACAAGCTGAAATTGAGCGTGGAATGAGTGAAACATGAACGAGGTGGAAGAATTACAATGCCAGAAGAGAGATGAGAAGATGCTGTGATGTATCTATTTTTTGCTGGGGGGGGGAGGGGTGGCGAATGGAGATTTGAAGGTTGAAATGCAATCTACAGCTGGAGTTTCAGATTCCTCTTTCACAGCCGTCCTTGCAGAGAACAGCAGGGCTCAGCAGCTTGCTGCCTGTTAGAAGAAGCACCTGAGCACTTGCTTGTTAAACACTGCATAAATCAGCTACGCCAAATACAAATTAATCTGGACGCTAATCACTTGTTCTCGTCACTTAGCAGCTGTTTTGTGTCCATGTCCTTTCCAGATTACTCCGCACCTCAACCTGTCACAGCAGTCTGCACTGATTGACCCGAGGATCTTTGCTGCATCCACCTCCACAGCTTACTAACAATACATGTTATCTTTGGCTAAAGCTCCATTTAGTGGAAGGGGATTTATTTATTCTCACAGGCCAGGCAGAACGTCACACTGGGAAATCCACTTGCTGCCGAATTCTACAAAGTCCGAACAGAAAACACTTCTCTCTTCTCACCAGTTTGTCGGTGTAACGTCTCCAGAACTGTACCACCATCGTGATAGCCTCTTGTGAACACTCCCGTGACATACTTGTCTGCCTGTGTCGCTAACAACGGAGTCACTGGGAGCTGAACCATAAGGAGAGAGAAATCTGGATAGAGGTTAAGCCAAAGATTTTGTCTAAACGTTCAGGGTTGGAAAAGTCAGAATCATAGCATCCCTACAGTGCAGAAGGAGGCCATTCGGCCCATCGAGTCTGAACCGACCCTCTGAAAGAGCACCCTACCCAGGCCCACAACCCCTCCCTATCCCCTAGCCACACAAACCCAGCTAACTGATGCACAGTAAGGGGTAATTTTAACATGACCAATCCACCCCACCAGCACATCTTTGGACTGTGGGAGGAAACCGGAGCACCCGGAGGAAACCCACGCAGAAACCCGGGGAGAACGTGCAGACTCCGCACAGACAGTGACCCAAAGTCGGATTTGAACCCAGGTCCCTGGCGCTATGAGGCAGCCGTGCCAACCACTGTGCCGCCGTTTAGAAAGTGAGATTGGAAGAGGTGAAGGGGTTAACGGAGGGAGTTTTCGCTTCTGCTGTCCACTGACAAGACATCGGATATGACTTTCACTCAAGCATCAGGAACATGCAAGAATCTGTTGAAAGAAATAACTTGGGACATCTCAAATCCCGGCCAGAATTAATTCACCCCCCCTCCCCAATAATTCAGACCTGCAGGGGGAACATACTGATCCACATAATATGTACCCTTGTTTTTTTTATTTGCTTCTGTGGTGCGTGCATTGGTGGAAAGGCCAGCATTTACTGCCGATCTCTAATTCCGTGGAAATGATACTGATCCACCGGCTTCTTACAGCGCTGCTTCGTGTGTGTTGTAGGTACACCCACAGAGGTTTGATACAACTGAGTGATTGCTGGGCCATTTCAGAGGGCAGTGCACAGTGTGTGGACCTGGAGTCACACAGGCCAGACCAGGGAGCTGCTTTCCACCCTTGAAAGATATCAGTGAACCGGATGAGTTTTATCACAAACCATTTGTTTCATGTGACGGGCTTTTTATTCCATATGTAATTGAATTTAAATCCCTCCATTTGGTTTGTATGAATGTCACTGGAACACTAATCCAGACCCACGGATTATTAGTCCAGTAAATTACCGCTCCGTCGCTGACTATTCCCCACTCACTGTTATTTGTTGGAGGAATAATCCTGGGAAAATCTGCTGTTTTGGCTACTGTTGTAAATTCCTGCATCAAAATGTTTATACCTTACAGCACAGAGGAGGCCTCTTGGCCCATCAAATCTCTGCTGGCTCTTGAGCTATCCATATTTTGTTCCCCACAGTCCATACACTCCCTTTTATGATCTTTGACGCACACCAAATCACCATCCAGCCCAGGATGTCCTCTCTCTGTGGAGGGTAGTGACTGCCGAGGGAATCCCCCCCCACCCCCAGTCCTACAGGATGGGTTGTTGCGTGGTAGAATGGGCAGGAGGAGGTGGCTGAGGTAAACAACGTCGCCAAACTGAGACACAAATACATGAATATCAATCAAGAACCAGAGAATAAACGGTTTGTACATTTCAGTAGCTTTACTTCCCCAACTTTGCCGAGTGAGTTCCTGATGAGAATTTCATCAGGATTCGTGTTTCAACAGCTGTAGTTTTACAATAGAAGTTTTCTCAAAATAAAACCAAAACCTGTGATAAACAACCACTCTCGCCTGGCTGAAAGTTATTACCGAATTACAAAGACACACTTTGGAAGTGCGCGGAGAAAGGCAGCTGTCAGGTTTGCACACTGTAATAAGCAATGGTGAAGATACTGACGACTTCACCCTTTGTTTAATTTTCCCGTGGATCTGGACATCACTGCCAGGGGCCAGCACTTGTTGCCCATCCTGTATTGCTTCAGTATCTGAGAGGTTGCGAATGGTACTAAACATTGTGTAATCAGCAGCAAAGGTCCTTGGAATTGCCCACGAGAAGGCGGTAGTGAGCTGCATTACTGCTCGAGTTCCACGAGTTTGACCCAGTGAGAGTGAAGGAACGGCGATACATTTCCAAGTCAGTATGGTGCGTGGCTTGGAGCGGAACCATATATGGCGGTATTCCCATGTATCCCTTGCCCTTTGAGGTGGAGAGATCATGGGCGGGAATCTCCCAGCCCTGCGCCGGGCCGGAGAATCCCCGCGAACGGGCCACGCCGACGCCGGCACTGCGGAGAATCGGCGTCATTGGCGCCGGCACGGTTGGCGCGGTTCCGGTCGCGGGCCGCTCTACACGGCCGGCCCGCCGATCCTCTGGCCCGGATGGGCCGAGCGGCCGTAGGAAAAGAGCCAAGTCCCGTTCTAACCTGCTCTGGGCCGGTGGGACCTGGGCGTGTAAGGGTCAGGTGGCGGTCTGTGGGGGGGGTGGTGGGCGGGGGTCCGACCCCGGGGGCGGGAGGTCCGACCCCGGGGGCGGGGGGTCCTCCGATATGGCCTGTCCCGCGATCGGGGCCCACCAGTCGGCGGGCCAGCCTCTCTGGCTGGGGGCCTCCTTTCCTACACGCCGGCCCCTGTAGTCCTGCGCCAGGTTGCGTTGGGGCCGGCACCACTACGCATGTCCTCGTTGGCGCCTGCGTGAATGCGCATGCGCGGATCCCGCGGTGCACAGTCCACGCCGGGATCTGCAGCTGGAGCGGTGTGAACCGCTCCAGTGCCGTGCTGGCCCCATGGAGGGCCAGAATTAGATGTGGGAGCGGCCCGCTCACGCCATCGTAAAACGCGACGGCGTGGACACTCTGCCGCGGAATTGGAGAATCCCCCCCCCCGTGTTTGACAGGCGCTGTCCAAGGAGCCTTGGCGAGTTGCTGCAGTGCACCTTGTAGATGGTGCCCATTTTTCACATTGCCGGGTTGTAGCTGTACTGGAACAGTTTGGCTAGGGACAGAGATCGCTCTACAGCACAAGTCTTCAGTACTATTGCCAGAATATTGTCAGGGCCCGTAGCCTTTGCAGTGTCCAGTGCCTTCAGCTGTTTCTTAATATCACGCGGAGTGAATCAATTCATCTGAAGACCGACATCTGTGATGTTGGGACCTCCAGAGGAGGCCGAGGTGGATCATCCACTCGGCACTTCTGGCTGAAGATTATTGATCGTGCTTCAGCCTCGTCTTTCGCACATACGTGCTGGGCTCCTCCATCATTGAGGATGGGGATATTTGTGGAGCGTCCTCCTCCAGTGAGTTGTTTAATTGTCCACCACCATTTACAACTGGGTGTGGCAGGACTACAGAGCTCAGATCTGCCGTGTTGGTTGTGGAATCGCTTAGCTCTGTCTATTACTTGCTGCTGCCACTGTTTGGCTCATGAGTAGTCCTGTGTTGTAGCTTCACCAGGTTGAAACCTCATTTGTCGGTCTGCCTGCTGTTGCTCCTGGCACGCTCTCCTACACCCTTCATTGAACCAGGGCTGATCCCCTGACTACATGGTTTTGAGCTGTTAAACCTGTTCTGAATCTCTCATATCTAGCACGGTGTAATGCACCCAACACGATGGAGGGAATGCTCAGTGTGAAGAAGGGACTTCTCCACAAGGACTGTGCGATGGCCTCTCCTACCTACACCTTCTGTAACAGCTGGATTGGCCAGGACCAGATCGAGTCGGTTTTTCCACTCTCATTGATTCCTTCACCACCTGACGGGGTGCAGTCTGGCAGTTTTGTCCTTCAGGACTTAGCCAGCTGGGTCAGGAGCGATTTTACTGAGCCATTCTTTTTTAAAATTTAGAGTACCCAATTAGTTCTTTTCCCAATTAAGGGGCAATTCAGCGTGGCCAATCCACCTACCCTGCACATAATTTTGGGTTGTGGGGGTGAGACCCGCGCAGTCGCGAAGAGAATGTGCAAACTCCACACGGACAGTGACCCGGGGCCGGGGTCGAACCCGGGTCCTCAGCGCCGGGTGTCTGCAGTGATAACCACTGCGCCCCTGTGCTGCTCCCCCCCCCCTACCCCCCGTTCTCTTGTCATCCTCAGTGCTTCTTCCAAGTGGTGTTCAACATGGAGAAATACTGTGAAGGATCGAGAGATAAATATCACCCAGGACACCAAAGCGGACTCCCTGTTCCTCATCAAACTGCTGCCCCACATGCTCACCTGAGAGGGCAAACTGGACCTTGCTTATCGCTCAGCAGCTCTGACAGTGCAGCACTCTCTCAGTATTCCACCTGAACCGTCAGCCTAGATTCTGTGCTCAAGTTTGTTAAAAGCTGTAATTTTGCACAGAAATGCAGAATAAATGAGGCTCCCGTAAGAAACAATAGGCGTGAAGTCCAGCTCATACGGACCATTTTCAGGAGAGACCAGGGAGTTGGAGATCATGGGAACAGGAGGTGGCCATTTAACCCTCGCCCCCATTCCACTGTCCAATGAGACCATGGCTGCTCTGTACCTGCCTTTCCCCAAATCCCTTAATACTTTTGATTCTATCAATCTCAGGGCGAGGTTTAACTAAATGGGAACAAAGTCCCGTAGCTCACAGCGGCGCGAACCACAAAGCGATCTAACATCTCTGGGGTTAGATAGGAGGCCTCAGTGAGGAACGCGTGGCTGAGGCCGCACTCAGCCCCGTTTTCAGCACTGGGGAGCTCTGCTCGCCGGAACCTATCGGTGTAGCGAGAGATCGGGACGCCGTTTTTAAATGGCGTCCCTATCTCTGGAGCCCCCGACTTCCGACCCAACTCACTATGAGGACGTCCCCAGGCACCCCCCCCCCCCAACTCCCGCACAGGGCACCCCCAGCCCGATCGCCGCCGCATGAAAATGCCAGCTTCGCACCTTGGCACTGCCACCTTGGAACCTTGGCAGTGCCAGACTGGCAGTTCTAGGGTGCCCAGGTGGCACCTCCAACCAGTGCCAGGGTACCATTTTCACTAAGTGCATGTACCTGGGGGTCCCGAAATGCTGGGAGCCCCCCACGCGTGGCGTTCCATCTGGTAACCGTTTGTTGTGACCAGTGTTGAACAATGCTCGCTCTAGGTCTCCGAGGTCAAGGGGATAGATACCATTCGGGGTGCCAGGGCCAAGGTGCCAAGCTAGCATTTTTCCCATGAAAGGGATCAGGCCTGGGGGTACAGTGGGATGTGGGGTGGCCCGAGGACCCTCTTATAAGTGAGTTGGGGCTTTGGGGGGGGTTCAGGGGTCGTGTCGGAGTGGGGAGGGGGTCGAGCTCCTTCTGCACTGAGGAGTTCTGGTGAGCGGAGGTATTCAGTGCAGGAAACTGGACGAAGCGTGGCCTCATCGAGGAGTTCTCTGGCCAAATCTACCCAAACGGGAACATTCCGAGGACCGGGAAACACCAGGCTAAACGTGCTTGTTATGGGACTCTGTTCCTGCTTGGGTAGATCGCGCCCGAAGAATTGACACAGCATCAATTGCTGTATATGGAGAACAGGTGCAAACTATAGAAATGATTCCTATGTTCACTCTTGTGTCATGTGAATGTCGCTTTAAGAAATGGTTAGCTGCTCATGTTACTGCAGTGATGTCAGAGTGTGGGTGGAGCCGAGCTCTGGTTCTGCTTTTTAGTTTCACTTTGAGAAAAGCTTGCGTGTGTCTCTGTCTTTTTGGTTCCGTTTTTCAGTGTGTTGCAGCTGAAGTCAGACAAAGCAGCTGTATTGTTGATCTCTCTGCCATGAAGGACTATCTCTTGATCATTTGGTGAATTCAGAAATTTAAATGTTTTCAGTATTGAATGTAAACTCTGATGAAATGAAAATGAAAATCGCTTATTGTCACAAGTAGGCTTCAAATTAAGTCACTGTGAAAAGACACATTCCGGCGCCTGTTCAGGGAGGCTGGTACGGGAATTGAACCGTGCTGCTGGCCTGCCTTGGTCTGCTTTCAAAGCCAATGATTTAGCTCTGTGCTAAACATCCCCTAATATAATACTACTCGTTTTATTGTCACAAGTAGGCTTACATTAACACGGCAATGAAGTTACTGTGAAAAGGCCCTAGTCACCACATTCCGGCGTCTGTTCAGGTACACAGAGGGAGAATTCAGAATTCTCAGCTGGTACGGGAATTGAACCCGTGCTGCTGGCCTTATTCTGCATCACAAACCACCTGTCTAGCCCACTGAGCTAAACCAGCCCTGATGTGCTTCTGTTTAGAGGTTTGTTAAGTCTTCTGGGTGTTAAAAGGACAGCATACAGATTACTTAATGTTGTATTCTTTGGGGGTTGTATTTGAATTGATGGTTGCTAAGGTGTTCACTGTATGTTTTAAAAAGGTTCACTTGAGTTCATAGAATAAACATTGTTTTGTTTTTAAAAATACTTTTCCATTTCTGCTGTACCACACCTGTAGAGTGGGCCGTGTGCTCCCCATTCCACAATCTAGTAAAAGTTGTGGGTCAGGTGAACTCCATGATACACTTTGGGGTTCTCTAAACCCTGGCCCATAACATCTGGAAAATCTGGCTCTTTTTGTTAGGTTACATCTGTGAATCCCAGATTCCCAACGTAGAAATAATTCCCCTCTTTCTGCTCTAACCGTTCCCCTTAATATTTTGAAAATGTCAATGAAATCCGCCCCCCCCCCCCCCTCCCCTCCGCCTAATCTACCCTGGTTTGTGCTCCTGGTGGAATGCAGGTGGTCAAAGGGGTAGGTTTTAAGGAGAAGAGAGATAAAGAATTTGAGAGGGTCAGGGAGGAAATTCCAGAGCTTAGAGGTGGCAATGGTACAGGGGCCAGAATTGGAGGTGTTCACATTACCAGAACCAAATACCCAGTTTGTGGAGTCTTGCTGTTCTCAAACCGGCCACCGCGTTTGCCAACAAACCGACCACAATCCCGACCACAATCCGATTGCATTTTATTGACTGGGAATCACTTGGGAAGTCGTCAAAATATGAACCTTGGGCGGGAATCTCTGGATCTCCCAGCCATGTGTTTCCCGGCGACGCGCTGTCCGCTGGCAGTGGGATTATATCTTCCCGCCGCTTGTCAATGCGACTTCCCATTGAAGCCGCCCCACACCGTTGGGAAACCCGCGGGGGTGCACTGCCAGCGGGAAAAGGGTATCCCAACGGCCGGAGAATTCCGACCATTGTTTCCAATCTCAAAGACATGTTGGAGACAATCCGTGATCGACTTTGGAGGTGTAAGGCACAGAGAAGAATTTGTCATGTTTCTATTTACAAATAATTAGAGAGTGAGAGTTCCAACATCTGCCTTGGTTTGAATTTAGCTCTGATAATCCTCACCAATTGCATCAGCATAAAACACTCCTTAAATTTGGATTACAAAAGGCCCCTCTATTCAAAACTGGAAGATAATAATGATCTTTATTAGTGTCACAAATAGGATTACATTAACGCTGCAATGAAGTTATTGTGAAAAGCCCCCAGTCGTCACATTTCAAAAGGCCTTGGATCAAAGAGACACTGAATAATACCGATGTTGTAAGAGTGGCAACAGTTCACAAGTACATCAGTGGCTGTAAAGTGCTTTGAGGCTGAGGTAGGGAAAGGTGCTATGAAATTGCAAGTCTTTTTCTGTCAACAGCCAAATCAGAGAGTGCTGGGAAATCCAGACATTGACATGCCCAGTAAAGTACTGGGAGCTGGAGGTGAGATGTCATAGGACTAGCAATCCTGAGGCCCAGGTCAATGATCTGAGGACATGGATTCAAATTCATGGCAAATTCAGGGCAGCATGGTAGCATAGTGGTTAGCACAGTTGCTGCACAGCTCCAGGGTCCCAAGTTCGATTCCCCGCTGGGTCACTGTCTGTGCGGAGTCTGCACGTTCTCCCCGTGTGTGCGTGGGTTTCCTCCGGGTGCTCCGGTTTCCTCCCACAGCCCAAAGATGTGCAGGTTAGGTTGATTGGCCATGATAAATTGCCCTTAGTGTCTAAAAAAAGGGTAGGTGGAGTTACTGGGTTACGGGGATAAAGGGGGATAGGGTGGAGTGCTCTTTCCAAGGGCTGGTGCAGACTCGATGGGTTGAATGGCCTCCTTCTGCACTGTAAATTCCATGAAATTCCACTACGTCAGCTGGTGGAATTTAAATTCAGTTAATAAATCTGGAATTGTGGGCAGCGCGGTGGCCTAGTGGTTAGCACTGCTGCCTCACGGCACTGAGGTCCCAGGTTCGATCCCGGCTCTGGGTCACTGTCCGTGTGGAGTTTGCACATTCTCCCCGTGTTTGCGTGTGCCCCCACAACTCAACAGTGTGCAGAGTAGGTGGATTGACCACGTTAAATTGCCCCTTAATTGGAAAAAATAATTGGGTACTCTAAATTTATTAAAAAATTAAAAATAAAGAAATAAAGAAATCTGGAATTGAAAACTGGTCTCAGTAACGGAGATTATGAAATTATCATCGATTGTGGTAAAATCCCATCTTATTTACTAAGACTTTTAGGGAAGGAAATCTGGTCTGGTTTACATGTGACTCCAGACCCACAGCAATGTGGGTCATAGAATCAGAGAAGTTACAGTGCTGAAGGAGGCCATTTGGCCCATTGAGTCTGCACTGGCTCTTGGAAAGACCACCCGACTTAAGCCCCACTTCAGTCCATGCCTCCACCCTATCCCTTAACTCAGTAACCCTGCCCAACCTTTTTGCACACTAAGGGCAATTTATCATGGCCAATCCACTTAACCTGCACAGGAACAGGCCCTTCGGCCCTCCAAGCCTGTGCCGACCATGCTGCCCGTCTAAACTAAAATCTTCTACACTTCCTGGGTCCGTATCCCTCTATTCCCATCTTATTCATGTATTTGTCAAGATGCCCCTTAAATGTCACTATCGTCCCTGCTTCCACCACCTTCTCCGGCAGCGAGTTCCAGGCACCCACTACCCTCTGTGTTAAAAACTTACCTCGTACATTTCCTCTAAACCTTGACCCTCGCACCTTAAATCTATGCCCTCTAGTAATTGACCCCTCTACCCTGGGAAAAAGCCTCTGACTATCCACTCTGTCTATGCCCCCCATAATTGTGTAGACCTTGATCAGGTCGCCCCTCAACCTCCTTTGTTCCAGTGAGAACAAACCGAGTTTATTCAACCGCTCCTCATAGCTAATGCCCTCCATACCAGGCAACATCCTGGTAAATCTCTTCTGCACCCTCTCTAAAGCCTCCACATCCTTCTGGTAGTGTGGCGACCAGAATTGAACACTATACTCCAAGTGTGGCCTAACTAAGGTTCTGTACAGCTGCAACATGACTTGCCAATTCTTATACTCAATGCCCCGGCCAATGATGGCAAGCATGCCGTATGCCTTCTTGACTACCTTCTCCACCTGTGTTGCCCCTTTCAGTGACCTGTGGACCTGTACACCGAGATCTCTCTGACTGTTAATACTCTTGAGGGTTATACCATGCACTGTATTCTCCTAATCATTGCAGCTACCTCATTGAGCAGAGGCTGCAGATTGACGCTGGAAACTGTGTGTGCTTTAAGATTGGCGCTCCAGAAAAGGGCAGAACGGTGGTTAGCACTGTTGCCTCACGGCGCCGAGATTCCAGGTTCGATCCCGCCTCTGGGTCACTGTCCGTGTGGAGTTTGCACATTCTCCTCGTGTTTGCGTGGGTTTCACCCCCACTACCCAAAGATGTGCAGGCTAGGTGGATTGGCCACGCTAAATGGTCCCTTAAATGGAAAAAAAGAACTGGGTACTGTAAATTTATATTTAAAAAATAAAAAAATATCGGCACTCCAGCATTTCCAAAAACAATACAAAAAAACAGCATACGTGGGCTTTTGAAACACTTGACGTGACTGTTGCCGAGATTGTCAAGAAGGATCTGAATTCACGGTCAGTCCTCCCACAACAGCAGTGCCTCTGATCTCCAACCCCCAGTCCCTCAAAACAAAGATCAACCTCTTCACAACTGACGTCTCTCTGCTTCCAGCCTATCCGATCACCTAGAGTTCTGCTGAAATCAGCCAGCACCTGACAGCTACTCTGAGGAAACATTTTTACTTGGGAGAGAATGGTGACAGATTCAGAATCAAAATGTACAGTCTATAGCCATCACATTTTGTTCAGGATACCAGTGGGATTCTTTAAAAATTGAGGATATTTTCCTCATAAATGGGGACACTGGAAATCATGGGATTATTTTTCTGGGGTGGACCTGGTCTCTACCCTCTCCATTCCTCCTTCTTCCCCCAACTCCACCCACCATTGTCAACGTTGAATTCAACATCTCACCATTCCCCATGTCACATCTCCCTCCATTCCTTCATCTCCACACACTCATCTGCCTCCCACTCGCCTCTCTCCATCTCTGTCCCAACCTCATTCCAACTCCTCCACCCCCCCCCCTTCTATCCTCCACCCGCTCCTCTTGCCACCTCACCCCTCTCTCCATCTCTCTACCCATCCCCCACCTCCCTTCCCCTCCCCCTCTCCACTCCTTTCTCCCTTCCCTTCTTCCGCACTCTCCCTGTCTCTCTGCTCTACATCTCCCATCCACCTCGCCCAATCCTGGTTACCTGATTAATGCCCGAGGGAATGGGTGGTTGATGTCAGATGGTTCCATTTTGGAAGGACAAATATGAATGCGGAATACAGGGTTAACGGTAGCGTTCTTGGCAATGTGGAGGAGCAGAGAGATCTTGGGGTCTATGTTCATACATCTTTGAAAGTTGCCACTCAAGTGGATAGAGCTGTGACGAAGGCCTATGGTGGGCTAGCGTTCATTAACAGAGGCATTGAATTTAAGAGCCGTGAGGTGATGATGCAGCTGTACAAAACTTTGGTAAGACCACATTTGGAGTACTGTGTACAGTTCTGGTCACCTCATTTTAGGAAGGATGTGGAAGCTTTGGAAAAGGTGCAAATGAGATTTACCAGGATGTTGCCTGGAATGGAGAGTAGGTCTTACGAGGAAAGGTTGAGGGTGCTAGGCCTTTTCTCATTAGAACGGAGAAGGATGAGGGGCGACTTGATAGAGGTTTATAAGATGATTAGGGGAATCGATAGAGTAGACAGTCAGAGACTTTTTCCCCGGGGGGAACAAACCATTACAAGGGGACATAAATTTAAGGTGAATGGTGGAAGATATATGGGGGATGTCAGAGGTAGGTTCTTTACCCAGAGAGTAGTGGGTGCATGGAATGCACTGCCTGTAGAAGTAGTTGAGTCGGAAACATTAGGGACCATCAAGCAGCTATTGGATAGGTACATGGATTACGGTAAAATGATATAGTGTAGATTTATTTGTTCTTATGGGCAGCACGGTAGCATTGTGGATAGCACAATTGCTTCACAGCTCCAGGGTCCCAGGTTCGATTCTGGCTTGGGTCACTGTCTGTGCGGAGTCTGCACATCCTCCCCGTGTGTGCGTGGGTTTCCTCCGGGTGCTCCGGTTTCCTCCCACAGTCCAAAGATGTGCAGGTTAGGTGGATTGGCCGTAATAAATTGCCCTTAGTGTCCAAAATTGCCCTTAGTGTTGGGTAGAGGTGTTGACCTTGGATAGGGTGCTCTTTCCAAGAGTCGGTGCAGACTCAGGGGGCCGAATGGCCTCCTTCTGCACTGCAAATTCAATGATAATCTATGATTAATCTAGGATAAAGGTTCGGCACAACATCGTGGGCCGAAGGGCCTGTTCTGTGCTGTATTTTCTATGTTCTATGGTCTCCGGGTGCCACCTGTATAAAACCCACGCCCTTACTTACGCCATTTCCCAATGGAATCCAGCTTCCAATGTCCCTCTGGGTAGAGATCACAATCTATTTTGGTGTCAAATTCTGTGGCAAGCTTTTACTGACAAGGTTCTTTTGATATTTTACAGAAACTTTTCAGATCATTATTCTCATCGCCAAGTAACACATTTCACCATCTTTGATCTCCATAACGTGCCTAACCTGTGACAAGTCTTCATTTCTGACATTCGGACAGCAACTACACGTTAAAAGTACATGAGTAGGTGGCACAGTGGTTAGCACTACTGCCTCACGGCGCCGAGGACTCAGGTTCAATCCGGCCCCGGGTCACTGTCTGTGTGGAGTTTGCACATTCTCCCAGTGTCTACGTGGGTCTCACCCCCACAACCCAAAGGTGTGCAGGCTAGGTGGATTGGCCGCGCTAAATTGCCCCTTCATTGGAAAAAAAGAATTGGGTACTCTAAATTTTAAAAAAAGTACATAGTTAGCTTTCAAAGCAATTTGTGGTCAAAGAGCGCTACATAAATGCAAGTTATTTGTTTTCTTCTCTTTTAAATTTTTTTAACCTCTTTTGACCAAGCTTGTAGTCACCCTTCCCAAAACCAACCCCCACCCCGTATCTGCATGGTTTCCAAACTAAGGTTGGTTATTATGAGAGCCCATCCCAGCTCTCGGTATCCACTCCCTCATCCAAACATGCAAATATTACAATTGATGGATTCATAATTTATAACATCATCACTGCAAAGTGATCAAGCATTTATTTCCAGCTGATAGCCAAGTTCTAATCACACAATCAGTGTTTTACAGGCACATGGTGTGCATGTCTCTGTGAAATTGTACATTTATGGTGTTATAAATTTTAAAGCCAATTCTACATTTGCAACCTCCCTATTAAAGAGGCAGTGTTATATAAAATCTTTCCATCAATACTTAAATGTACGGGGTTTGTTGTTTCCACCCAATCGGTGGGTGGTTTGTAGAGATATTAAGCACTGCAGTATTATTCTGTGTCCTAGTTAAAGTAAGGAATCGCAATGCTGAAGGATTAGACACTTTGTCCAATCTGTGCACTCAATGGCAGTAGCATCAAGTAGTCATAACATGGACGGGGACATTTAAAGATCGTTCAACATTATCCCAAACAATTTACCCCCAGTGCAAATTTCAGAGAAGTGTCCGGATTGCAATAGACATGTTCTTAAATTTGTTCTCCAGGTGTAGGCATCACAGCATGGCTAACATTTATTACCCGTCCCACACTGCTCTGGAGAAAGTAGCGGTGAGCTTTCAGCTTGAACCGCTGCAGTTTAGTGGCTTGTTCAGCCCCGTTCAGAGAGAGGGTAAGAGTTAAAGGTACCTGTGTGGTGCTGGAGTCACATACAGGCCCAGGCTGGCTAAGGGCATGAGGTTTTCTTTCCCTAAAGGGCGTCAGTGAACCAGTGTTTTTTTTAACGACAACGGGTCTCTTGTGGGGCATTCTAGGATAAGAGGTAACAAATTTCAAACGGTGTCGAGGAGAAACTACTTCTCTCAAAGGGTTGTGAATCTGTGTAATTTGCTCCCCCAGAGTGGGGTGGATGCTGGGACAGTGAGTACATTTAAGGAGGAGTTAGACAGATTATTAATTGGTAACGGGTTGAAGGGTTATGGAGAACGGGCAGGCCGGTGGTGTTAAGGCCAGGGTGGGATCAGTCAGGGGCGAATGGCGGAGCAGACTCGATGGGCCGAATGGTCTCATTCTGCTCCTAAGCCTTATGGACTTATGAATTTAACTATGCAAGTCTGGATCTTGCCCATTGTGGCCGGGATCCAGATCATGATGTCTCGCGAGATCTCGTAACATCTCGGGGGGTGGGAAGGGGGCCTAATGACCGTCGCAAATCCTGGAAGAGGCCTCTTGTGGGATCTGCCGACCCACGTCCCATCCTGATTCCGGTGGGACACAGTTGGTAAATCGCACTCTTAGTCATTTTTTGGTTGATAGCGCCCCAGGCCTCTGGATTTCTCGACCAGCAACACAAATAGTTTTGACAATGATAATCCTGGGTCAGATGATTGTTTTGATTCAGGTTAGTGTCAATTAAAGCAACGTTTGTAGACTGGGGATTTACTTTTTTAAACTACCAGAAACTCTTTTCAGCCAAGAAAGAATTTGCATTTAAATAGCACTTTTAACATTCCCCCGGGCAACCCCAAATGCTTCATAGCTGATTAATTATGGTCAAAGTTACAGCTACTGTTCACAAGAGAACAACTAGTTTCCACAAACAACAATGTAATAAATCACCAGATCATCTGTTTGAGAAGTATTGGTTAGGTTAAGGGGATAAATATTGACCAAGACTCTGCGATAATTCCCCTTCTCTTCTTCATCGAGAGCCATGGGATCTTTTACATCCATTCGAGGGGACATATGGGGGCCTTGATTCAAAACCCGAGTCTGCATTGACCCTCTGAAAGAGGACTCTACCCGGGCCCACTCCCCTGCCCTACCCCCAAAACTCCACCTAACTGTTGCACATTAAGAGGCAATTTAGCCTGGCCAATCGACCCAACCCGCACATCTTTGGACTGTGGGAGGAAACTGGACCACCCGGAGGAAACCCACGCACACACGGGGAGAATGTACAAATTCCGCACAGAGTGTCACCCAAGGTCAGAATCAAACCTGGGTCCCTGGCGATGTGAAGCAGCAGTGCTAAGCAGTGTGCCACCGTGCTATCCCACAATGGTGAGGGGCAAATTTTCCAGTTCCGAAACTTGGATGTACAGGTTGCATAAACTTCGCCTGCGGCATGGTAGCACAATGGTTAGCGCTGTTGCTTCACAGCGCCAGGGGCCCAGGTTCGATTCCGGGCTTGGGTAACTGTCTGTGCGGAGTCTGCACGTTCTCCCCGTGTCTGCGTGGGTTTCCTCCGGGTGCTCCGGTTTCCTCCCACAGTCCAAAGGTGTGCGGGTTAGGTGGATTGTTCGTGCTAAATTGCCCCTTAGTGTGCAAAAGGTTGGGTGGGGTTACGGGGATAAGGTGGAGATGTGGGCATAGGTAGGGTCCTCTTTCCAAGGGCCGGTGCAGACTCGATGGGCTGAATGGTCTCCTTCGGCACTGTAAATTCTATGATTCTATGTGAACGGGAAGTTCAAGAAGATTAGAAGAAAGAATGTGTGGTCATCCTTATCCCTCTCAGTTACGCGCTCAGATAGTAAGAGCCGTGCAGTAAAGAACTTTCATTCCAAATCACCTTCCACTACCTCAGGACATCCTGAAATGCTTTACAGCCAATGAAATTCTAGAGGGATCGCAGCAGCCAATATGTTGTGCAGGTTGGGGGAGGGACATCAGTGAAGTTGTGACATCCAATCAGAAAAGTCAGCATTCACTTAATTGGAGTTGCTTTGTTTTGGGTCAAAGGGCCTATTTCGATGTTGTAAATTCCACGTAATCCTGCATAAACATCGCACAAGCGGAGGGAACCTGCGAGTTTCCTCGGTGTGGGCAGCCCTGACTCTCACAGTGGACACACAGCACACGGAGCCAGCTGCCACCAGGCTGTTCAGTCAACCCCGTATCCAATAACCTCAGCATCCTGACAGAAACACAGCTAAAGATGACGGAGCCTGGAGTCTCGGATATCCCTCGAGCCAGCATACAAGGATGTGAAGGATTCGAACAGTCACTCTTTGATGTGAGTTATGAGCAGTCATTTGAAAACTCTGCTCTCTATGGCACTACCGTTTTCGAAAAGCTTTGCTGAACAATAACCTCTGTCTGGAGAAGAGTAGGATTATACTCCTTTCCATCTTGCTCAGAAGATATTACGCATATGACCATAAACTACAGTTTTGTTATTAAACTAGAGTCACGAGGAAGTCTTGGTGGTGGACTGAGAACTTAATCTCAGTGTATGTGTTGATCTATCAATCTACAAATGGTATCACCTTCAGATATCAGATTTGGATCAGTGCCTAGTGTATTTGTCTTATTCAGAAGGACGTGGGTTCAAATTTCACTTCAGAGACACAAGTACACAATCTAGGCAGATGCTCCTAGTGTGGTACTGAGAGACTGCTGCACTATTGTCATCTTTTTGATCAGACGTTAAACAGGCCATACCTGCACTCACACACTCTCTATTAAATAGGCCTTATCTGTCCACTCAGGCCCATTCTCTTAATTAGGCCCCATCTGTCCTCTCACACACCGTCTCTTAAATAGGCCCACCAGTCCTTTCAGGCCCGGTCTGTTAAATAGGCCCGGTCAGTCCTCTCTCACCCTGGGCGGGATTCTCCACCCCCACGCCGAAGTGGCCGCCGTCGAGGTCCACGATGGCGCGAAACGGCCCCGGTCCCGACCGATTCAGGCCCTGACAATGGGCCAGTATCGGGGCCGCGTCATCTACCCGCGCCAGGCCTTGTCGCCCGCGTAAAAGCGGCGCCGCATAGATGACGCGGCCGGCGCCGCATAACGGACGTCATCCGCGCATACGTGGTTGCCGTCCTGTCCAAATCCGCCCCGCAAGAAGATGGGGGATGGATCTTGCGGGGCCGCGGAAGGAAGGAGGTCCTCCTTCAGAGAGGACGGCCCGACGATCGGTGGGCACCGATCGCGGGCCATGCCACATTCAAGGTGAAGCCCGGTGCAGGACCCCCCTCGCCCCCCCCCACAGGCCGCCCCCCCCCCAGCGTTCACGCACCGCCCACGACTGTAGCGACCAGGTGTGGATGGCGCCGGGGGGAACCCGCCGTTTTGGCCTGGCCGCTCGGCCCATCCGGGCCTCAGAATAGCGGGGGTGCCGGAGAATCGCCATTTTGGGTGTCTCCGGCGATTCTCCGGCCTGCGGCCCGCGAAACTCGACTGGCCCGTTGCCGCCGCTCGGGAGAATCGCGGGAGGACGTCGGACCGGCGTCCCCGGAAATTTTGGCGGCCCAGGCGATTCTCCCAACCGGCGTGGGAGTGGAGAATCGCGCCCCTTGTCTGTTAAATAGGTCTGATATTTCCACTCTGGCCCTGTCAGTTAAATAGGCCCGATCTGTTCTCTCACGTCCTGTCTGTTAAATAGGCCCGATCTGTCCTCTCAGGCTCCAGTCTGTTAAATAGGCCCGATCTGTCCTCTCAGGCTCCAGTCTGTTAAATAGGCCCTATCTGTCCTCTTTTTCAAAATTAATTTACGGGATGTGGGCATCACTGGTTAGGCCAGCATTTATTGTCCATCCTTAGTTGCCCTTCAGCAGATGGTGGTGAGATGCCTTCTTGAACCGCTGCAGTCCTTGACGTGTAGGTTCACGTACTGTGCTGTTAGGGAGCAATGAAGGAACGGCGATATATTTCCAAGTCAGGGTGGTGAGTGACTTGGAGGGGAACCTCCAGTTGGTGGTGTTCACAGGACTCTGCTGCTCTTGTCCTTCTAGATGGTAGTGCTTGTGGGCGTGGAAGGTGCTGTCTAAGGAACCTTGGTATGTTACTGCAGGGCATCTTGTACATGGTACACACGGCTGCAACTGTGCATTGGCGGTGGAGGGTTTGAATGTTTGTGGAAGGAGGAGCAATCAAGCGGACTGCTTTGTTCTCGATGGTGTCGAGCTTCTTGAATTGGAGCTGCACTTATCCAGGCAAGTGGAGAGTATTCCATTTCACGCCTGACTTGTGCCTTGCAGGTGGTGGACAGGCTTTGGGGGGGGGGGGTCAGGAGATGGGTTGCTCGCCGTAGTATTCCTAACCTTTGACGTGGCCTGGTAGCTACAGTGTTAATATGGCTAGTCCAGTTCAGTTTCTGATCAATGGTAACCCCCAGGATGTTGATTGTGGAGGATTCAGCGATGGTAATGCCATTGAATGTCATGGGGCGATGGTTAGATCCTCTCTTCTAGGAGATGGTCATTGCCTGGCACTTCTGTCAGGTAATGGTAGAGTGGGGGATACGTCAGGCCATGAGGTTACAGATTGGGATTGATACAATTCTGCTGCTGCTGATGGCCCACAGCGCCGCGTGGATGTCCAACCTTGAGTTGCTGGATCTGTTTGAGATCTATCCCATTTAGCACAGTGGTAGTGCCACACAACACGATGGAGGGTCCTCAATGTGAAGACGGGACTTTGTCTACACAAGGACTGTGCTGTGTCACTTCTACCGACACCGTCATGGACAGATGCAGCAGGCAGGTTGGTGAGAATGAGGTCAAGTATGTTTTTCTTTTTTATTGGTTTCCTCGCAACCTGCTGCAGTCCCAGTCTAGCAGCTCTGTCCTTTAGGACCCGGCCAATTCAGTCTGTGGTGACACTACCGAGCCAGTCTCGGGGATGCACATTGAAGTTCCCACCCAGAGTACATTCTGTGCCCTTTCCACCCTCAAGTGCTCCCTCCAAATGGTGTTCAACATGGAGGAGCCCTGATTGATCAGCTGATGGTGGATGATACATGGTAATCAGCAGGGGGTTTCCTTGCCCATGTTTAACCTGAAGCTATGAGAATTCATGGGGTCCAGAGTCGATGTTGCGGACTCCCAGGGCAACTCCTTCCCGACTGTATACCACTGTGACGGCCCCTCTGCTGGGTCTGTCCTGCCGGTGAGACAGGACATACCCAGGAATGGTGATAGTGGTGTCTGGGACATTGTCTGTAAGGTATGCTTATGTCAGGCTGTTGCAAAACTATTCTGTGAGACAACTCTCCCAACTTTGGAACAAACCCCCAGATGTTAGTAAGGAGGACTTTGCAGGGTCGGCAGGGCTGGGGTTGCCATTGTTGTTGCCGGTTCCTGGCTCCATGGCGGTGGTCCGTCCGGTTTCATTCCTTTTTTGTGTTTTCATAGGTGTTGAATTCAGCTGAATGGCTTGCTGGGCCATTTCAGAGGACATTTAAGGGTCAACCACATTGCTGTGGGTCTGGAGTCACATGTAGGCCAGACCAGGTAAGGAGGACAGATTTCCTTCCCTCATGGACATTAGTCAACCAAATGGGTTTTTACGCCAATCGACAATGGTTTCATGACTTCCGGTTGCGGCTATGTGGAGCTAAGCCGCACGATTCGGCAGCTCCCGCGATCACGGACATTCGGGCTCGCTAGAGGAGCCCCAGCGGAATTTTTTTCACAGACAACCCATGGGGAAGAGAAGAGAGAGGCCTCCTGCCAACGTTTATGGACCGGACCTGAAGTGCAACGGCCAAAAAAGCGGCATCGTAGCAGCGGGAGAAGCGAGGGGAAAAAAGCAAAATGGCGGCGGCCGGGGACAAAGAGGAGATGCAGGAATTCATCAAGCGCTGCTTCGAGGAGCTGTGTAAGGAGATGCTGGCGCCTATGCTGGCGGTAATTGAAGGACTAGGGATAACCCAGAAGGCCCACGAGGTGAAGATCCAGGAGGCCCAGAAAAGAGTGAGTGAGAATGAGGACGAGCTCTTGGGCCTGGCGGAGAGAGTGGAGGAGCACGAGGCGCTACACAAGACGTGGGCGGGAAGACTTGAAGACCTGGAGAACAGGTAGAGGAGAAATAATCTGAGGATCCTGGGTCTCCCAGAAGGAGTGGAGGGGGCCGATGCCATGGCATACGCGGGCATGATGATCGGGGCAATGATGGGCGCGGAGGCCCCTTCGAGGTCGCTGGAGCTGGACGGGGCACACCGGGTGCTGGCGAGAAAGCCCAAGGCAAATGAGCCGCCAAGGGCGATGGTGGTGAGATTTCACCGGTTTACGGACAGAGAGAGGGTCCTGAAATGGGCCAAGAAGGAACGGAGCAAGTGGGACAATGCAGAGTTCCGAATATACCCGGACTGGAGCACGGAGGTTGCAAAGCGGAGAGCGGGTTTCAACCGGGCCAAAGCGGCGCTGCATCGGAAAGGAATGGAATTCGGAATGCTGCAGCCAGCGCGACTGTGGGTTACATACAAGGACCAACACTATTACTTCGAAACGCCTGAAGAGGCGTGGACCTTTATACTAACTGAAAAGTTGGACTCTAACTGAGGATTTGTGAGGGTGGGGGTGTTTGAGGGTTGAAGTATGATGGTTGTTGTATATAGGGGGTCAATCATGCGCAGGAAATGTTATATGGGCTGGGGGAGAGAGACAAGGCCGCGACAGGAGCTGCGCCAGAGGGGGCGGGGTAGGCTTTGGAAAGCGCTTTTTTTTTTTCCCCGCACGCGGGAAGAAAGGCGGGAAGGGGAACGAAGGAACATACATTGAGTGGGAGACTCCCACACGGGGAGGTCAATGGGACGGCGGGGGAAGCCGGGGTCAGCAGGTGTCAGCTGACTTACGGGAGTGATATAGGGGGAGCAAAAAAGCTAGACAGGGGTCTAGCGGGGGGGAGGGGAGGGGAGGAAGGTGGGGAGGGGGGAAGGGGGGAAAAAAGAGTTGCTGCTGCACTGGCCGAAAGGGAATGGGACACAGAAGAGGTGGTCGGGATGGAGGTCCCCCGGATGGGGGACTGGAGGGTGAGGGAGACGCGGACACGGGACTGGCCCAGAAAAGGAGATGGCTAGTCAGCAGGGGGGGGGGGGGGGGGCGGTGAGAGCCCCTCCAATCCGGCTGATAACGTGGAACGTGAGGGGCCCGAATGGGCCGGTGAAGCGGGCTCGAGTGTTCGCGCACTTGAAGGGACTGAAGGCAGACGTGGCTATGCTCCAAGAGACACACCTGAATGTGGCGGACCAGGTCAGGTTAAGAAGGGGAAGGGTAGGACTGGTATTTCACTCGGGACTGGATGGGAAAAATAGAGGGGTGGCAATTCTGGTGGAAAAGCATGTGTCATTTGAGGCCAAGACTATCATAGCGGATAATGGAGGGAGATATGTGATGGTGAGCGGTAGGTTGCAAGGGACGTGGGTGGTGTTGGTAAATGTATACGCCCCGAACTGGGATGATGCAGGATTCATGAAGCGCATGCTGGGGCGCATTCCGGACCTGGAGGTAGGAGGCCTGATAATGGGAGGGGACTTCAATACAGTGCTGGACCCAGCACTGGACCGCTCCAGATCAAGGACGGGAAGGAGGCCGGCGGCAGCCAAGGTGCTTAGGGGGTTTATGGATCAGATGGGGGGAGTGGACCCATGGCGGTTTGCAAGACCGCAGGCCAGGGAATTTTCTTTCTTCTCCCATGTGCACAAAGCCTGCTCCCGGATAGATTTCTTTGTTCTGGGCAGGGTGCTCATCCCGAGAGTGGAGGGGACGGAGTATTCGGCCATAACCGTTTCGGACCACACCCCGCACTGGGTGGAAATGGGGCTGGAGCTGGGAGAGGAGAGGGACCAACGCCCGCTGTGGCGGCTGGATGTGGGACTGCTGGCAGATGAGGTGGTGTGTGGGAAGGTGAGGGGGTGTATCGAAAGGTACTTGGAGGCCAATGACAACAGGGAGGTGCGAGTGGGGGTGGTATGGGAGGCGTTGAAGGCGGTGATCAGGGGAGAGCTAATCTCCATTAGGGCTCATAGGGAGAAGACAGAGGGCATGGAAAGGGAGAGGTTAGTGGGGGAGATTTTGAGAGTGGACTGGAGATACGCAGAGGCCCCGGAGGAAAGATTACTGGGGGCAAGACGACGGCTCCAGACGGAGTTTGACCTGTTGACCACGGGGAAGGCGGAGGCACAGTGGAGGAAGGCGCAGGGGGCGACCTACGAGTACGGGGAAAAGGCTAGTCGGATGCTGGCACACCAGCTCCGTAAGAGGACGGCAGCGAGGGAAATAGGGGGAATCAAAGATGGAAGGGGAGCCACGGTTCGGAGTGTAACGAAAATAAACAAGGTATTCAAGGCATTCTATGAAGAGCTGTACAGATCCCAGCCCCCAGGGGGGGGAAGAGGGGATGAGACGATTCCTAGACCAACTGAGGTTCCCGATGGTGGAGGAGCAAGAGGTGGCTGGTTTGGGGGCACCAATCGGGTTGGAGGAGCTGAGCAAGGGTTTGGGGAGTATGTAGGCGGGGAAGGCCCCGGGTGCCGGACGGGTTCCCGGTGGAGTTCTACAGAAAGTACGTAGACCTGTTGGCCCCGCTACTAGTGAGGACCTTTGACGAGGCAAGAGAGAAGGGGACCCTGCCCCCGACAATGTCGGAGGCGACAATTTCCTGGATTCTAAAGTGATACAAGGACCCACTGCAATGTGGATCGTACAGGCCGATTTCGCTCCTCAATGTAGACGCTAAGTTATTGGCAAAAGTGCTGGCCATGAGGATTGAGGACTGTGTCCCGGGGGTGATTCACGAGGACCAGACGGGATTCGCAAAGGGCAGGCAATTAAACACTAATGTGCGGCGGCTCTTAGACGTAATAATCACACCATCGGAGGAGGGAGAGGCGGAGATAGTGGCAGCTATGGACGCGGAAAAGGCCTTTGACCGAGTAGAGTGGGAGTACCTCTGGGAGGTGCTGCGTAGGTTTGGGTTCGGGGGAGGGTTTATCAGCTGGGTTAAGCTCCTTTACAGAGCCCCGGTGGCGAGTGTAGTGACAAACCGGCGGAGGTCGGAGTACTTTCGGCTGTACCGAGGAACGAGGCAGGGGTGCAGACTGTGTCCCCCCTGTTGTTTGCATTGGCGATCGAACCATTGGTCATGTCATTGAGAGAGTCTAATAAATGGAGGGGGGTGGTCCGAGGGGCAGAAGAGCATTGGGTGTCGCTATACGCGGATGACCTGTTGCTGTACGTGGCGGACCCAATGGAGGGGATGGTGGAGGTCATGCCATCTCTGAGGGAGTTTGGGGAGTTCTCGGGCTATAAGTTCAATGTAGGGAAGAGTGAGCTTTTTGTACTACAGGCAGGGGACCAAGAAAGAGGGATAGGGGACCTACCGCTGAGGAGGGCGGTGGAGAGTTTTCGGTATCTGGGGATCCAGATAGCCAGGAGTTGGGGGGCCCTACATAAACTGAATCTGATGAGGTTGGTGGACCAAATGGAGGAGGACTTCAAAAGATGGGACATGTTACCGCTCTCGCTGGCGGGTAGAGTGCAGTCGGTCAAAATGGTGGTCCTTCCGAGGTTTTTGTTTGTGTTTCAGTGCCTTCCCATCGTGATCACCAAGGGCTTTTTCAAGAGAGTAGGTAGGAGTATTATGGGGTTTGTGTGAGCGAATAAGACCCCGAGGGTAAGGAGAGGGTTCCTGGAACGCAGTAGGGACCGAGGAGGGTTGGCGCTGCCAAACCTAGGGAGCTACTACTGGGCAGCAAATGTGGCGATGATCCGCAAGTGGGTTATGGAGGGAGAAGGGGCGGCATGGAAGAGGATGGAGATGGCGCCCTGTAAAGGAACGAGCTTGGGGGCGTTGGTGACGGCTCCGCTGCCGTTCTCGCCATCAAAGTATACCACGAGCCCGGTGGTGGCGGCAACATTAAGGATCTGGGGCCAGTGGAGACGGCACAGGGGTGCAGTGGGAGCCTCGGTGTGGTCCCCGATCAGGGGTAACCACCGGTTTGTCCCGGGGAAGATGGACAGGGGGTTCCAGGGCTGGCATCGGGCGGGGATTAGAAGAATGGGGGACCTGTTCATTGACGGGACATTTGCGAGCCTAGGGGCACGGATGGAGAAGTTTGAGTTACCCCCGGGAAATGCATTTAGAAAAATGCAGGTGAGGGCTTTTGTGAGGCGACAGGTCAGGGAATTCCTGTTGTTCCCGGCACAAGAAATTCAAGACAGGGTGATCTTGGGTGTATGGGTCGGGGAGGGCAAGGTGTCGGAAATACACCAGGAGTTGAAAGAAGAGGGGGAAGCGCTGGTAGAAGAGTTGAAGGGTAAATGGGAGGAGGAGCTGGGGGAGGAGATCGAGGAAGGTCTGTGGGCTGATGCCCTAGGTAGGGTTAATTCCTCCTTTCCTCCTCCTCGTGTGCCAGGCTCAGCCAGATACAATTTAAGGTGGTTCACAGAGCGCACTTGACGGGGGTGAGGTTGAGTAGGTTCTTTGGGGTAGAGGACAGATGTGGAAGGTGCTCAGGGAGCCCGGCGAACCATGTCCATATGTTTTAGTCATGCCCGGCACTGGAGGGGTTCTGGAGAGGAGTGGCGGGAGCAATATCTCAGGTGGTGAAAGTCCGGGTCAAGCCAAGCTGGGGGCTAGCAATATTTGGAGTAGTGGACGAACCGGGAGTACAGGAGGCGAAAGAGGCCGGCATTCTGGCCTTTGCGTCCCTAGTAGCCCGGCGAAGGATCTTGCTAATGTGATAGGAGGTGAAGTCCCCCAGCGTGGAGGCCTGGATAAACGACATGGCTGGGTTCATAAAGTTGGAGAGGATTAAGTTCGCCTTGAGAGGGTCTGCGCAGGGGTTCTACAGGCGGTGGCAACCGTTCCTAGACTACCTCGCGGAGCGTTAGAGGAAGATCGGTCAGCAGCAGCAGCAACCCTGGGGGGGGGGGGGGGGGGGAATGGGGGATTGCTTGGGGGGATGGATGAGCAGGAGATAACATGAAGGGCGGGGGAATCTGGCACGTGCGGGAGAGAGCCAGTGTATAAAGCTATGTAAATATACCATTTTGCCATGTACATATCTTGCTCAGTGCGATTTTGTGTTATTTTGTTACGGGGGTGGGGGGGGGGTTATTGTTTGTAAGGGGAAAAAATTGTGTTGGTAAAAAACTTTAATAAATATATATTTTTTTAAAAAGTCAATGGTTTCATGGTCATCATTAGACTTTTAATTCCAGATATTATTAAATAGGTCCTATCTGTTCTGTCAGCCACAGTCTGTTAAATAGGCCCGAACTGTCCTCTCAGGCCATTTCTATTAAATAGGCCCGAACTGTCCCACCTGGCCACGTCTGTTAAACAGGCCCTTTCTGTCCTCTCAGGCCCTGTCTATTAAATAGGCCTGAACTGTCCTCTCAGGCCCTGTCTATTAAATCGGCCCGATCTGTCCTCTCAGCCATGGTCTGATAAATAGGCTATATATGTCCTCTCAGGCCCTGTCTGTTAAATAGCCCCTATCTATCCTCTGAGGCCCAGTTGCTTAATAGGTCTATCTGACCACTCAGGCCGTGTCTGTTAATCAGGCCCTGTGAGTCCATTCTGGCCCTCTATGTTAAATAGGTCCTGTCCTCTCACACCCTGTCTGTTAAATAGGCCCCATCTGTCCTCTCAGGCGTTGTCTATTAAATAGGCTCCATCAATCCTCTCCACCTCAGTCGGTTATATAGGCCCTATCTGTCCTCTCAGGCCCTGGTCTATTAAATAGGCCCAATCTGTCTCTCAGCTCCAGTCTGTTAGGCCTTATCTGTCCTCTCAGGCCCTGCCTATTAAATAGGCCCTATCTGTCCTCTCAGCCACACTCTGTTAATTAGGCCCTGTCTGCCTTCTCACGCACTATCAATCCTCTCACGCCCTGTATATTAAATAGGCCACCTCTGTCCTCTCAGCCTCAGTCTATTAAATAGGCTCTATCTGTCCTTTCAGTCCCTGTCTCTTATATAGGCCCCACCTGTCCTCTAAGGCCCTGGCTGTTAAATAGGCCCCACCTGTCCTCTCAGGCCCTGGCTGTTAAATAGGCCCCACCTGTCTTCTCAGGCCCTGACTCTTATATAGGCCCCACATGTCCTCTCAGGCCCTGGCTCTTAAATAAGCCCAAACCTGTCCTCTCAGGCCCTGGCTGTTAAATAGGCCCAACTTGTCCTCTCAGGCCCTAGCTGTTAAATAGGCCCCACCTGTCCTCTCAGGCCCTGGCTGGAACTAGGGAGAACAGATCGGACTATTTAACAGACCGGGCCAGAGAGGACAGATAGGGCCTGGGAGGACAGACACGGCCTGGGAGGATTGATGGGTCATATTTCACAGAAAAGGCCAGAGTGGGCAGTTAGGGCCTATTTAACAGACAGGGCCTGAGAGGATAGATTGGGCCTATTGAACAGTCCGTGGCTGAGAGGACAGATGGGGCCTATTTAACAGAGAGGGCCTGAGAGGACAGATGGGGCCTATTTAACAGACAAAGGCAGAAGGGATAGGTAGGGCCTATTTAACAGACGGGCAGAGAACAAAGATGGGGCTTATTTAACAGAGAGGATGTGAGAGGACAGATCAGGCCTATTTAATAGACAATGTGTGAGAGGTCAGAGAGGGCCTATTTAATAACGGGGTGTGAGAGGTCAGATAGGGCCTATTTAATACCAGGATGTGAGAGGTTAGATAGGGCCTATTTAATAACAGGGTGTGAGAGGTCAGATAGGGCCTATTTAATAACAGGGTCTGAGAGGTTAGATAGGGCCTATTTAATAACAGGGTGGGAGAGGTCAGATAGGGCCTATATAATAACAGGGTGTGAGAGGTTAGATAGGGCCTATTTAATAGACAGGGTGTGAGAGTTCAGACAGGGCCTATTTAATAGACAGGGCGTGAGAGGTCAGATAGGGCCTATTTAATAGACAGGGTGTGAGAGGTCAGATAGGGCCTGTTTAATAGACAGGGTGTGAGAGGCAAGATAGGGCCTATTTAATAGACAGGGTGTGAGAGGTAAGATAGGGCCTATTTAATAGACAGGGTGTGAGAGTTCAGACAGGGCCTATTTAATAACAGGATGTGAGAGGTCAGATAGGGCCTATTTAACAACAGGGTGTGAGAGGTCAGATAGGGCCTATTTAATAACGGTGTGAGAGGTCAGATAGGGCCTATTTAATAGACAGGGTGTAAGAGTTCAGACAGGGCCTATTTAATACCAAGGTGTGAGAGGTCAGATAGGGCCTATTTAATAACAGGACGTGAGAGGTCAGATAGGGCCTATTTAATAGACAGGGTGTGAGAGTTCAGGCAGGGCCTATTTAATAAACAGGGTGTGAGAGGTCAGATAGGGCCTTTTATGAGACAGGGTTGAAGGGACAGACTGGGGCTGAGAGGACAGATGGAGCCTATTTAACAGCAGGGTGTAAGAGGACAGAAAGGGCATATTTAATAGACAGGTAGTGTGAAGACATTTTGGGCCTATTTAACAGATCAGAGCTGAGAGGACAAATGGGGCCTATTTAACAGGCAGGTGTGAGATGACCAATAGGACCTATTTAACAGATCATGCCAGAGAGGGCTATTTTACAGACGGGGCCAGAGTGGACAGATGGGCCCTATTTAACGAGAGGACGCGAGAGGACAGATGGGGCTTATTTAACAGACAGTGCCTGGAAGGACAGATTGGGACCTGAGAGACCGTGCCCGAGAGGACAGATAGCACCTATTTAACAGAAGCGCCAGACAGGCCAGATGGGGCCTATTTAACATAGGATGTGAGAGCTCAGATGGGGCCTATTTAACAGACTGGGGCTGAGAAGACAAATTGGGCCTATTAAAGACCCGGGGCCTGAGAGAACAGATGGGGCCTATTTAACGACCTGGGGCCTGAGAGAACAGTTGGGACCTATTTAAGAGCCAGGGCCTGAGAGGAAAGATGGGGCCTATTTAACAGCCAGGGCCCGCGAGGACAAGTGTGTGCTATATAAGAGACAGGGCCTGAAAGGACAGAATAAGCCTATTTAATAGACTGAGGCTGAGAGACAGATGGGGCCTATTTAATAGACCAGGGCCTGAGAGGACAGGGCCTACTTAAAATTTAGGGCCTGAAAGGACAGATAGGGCCTATTAACCGACCGAGGTGGAGAGGATATATTATAGGGTCCATCAACCAATTAGAAGAACTGAAACTAATTAAGAGACAAATTAAAGGGGGCCATTCCTGCAAAGAATAAATGGAGCACAGCCTAAAAAGAACAAAGAGGAACGGAAAGTTAAAAACATCAAACCAAAATGTGAAAATTGGGGTCCGAGGCTGAGAGGACTGATGGGGGCCTTTTACAAGCCAGGGCCTGAGAGGACAGGTGGGGCCTATTTAAATTGGCCCAATTTGTCATCTCTAGTCTAGTCAGTTAAATAGGCACTATCAGTCTACTCTGGACCTGTCTATTAAATAGGCCCTGCCTGTCCTCTCAGGCCCTGTCTGTAAAATAGGCCTTATCTGATCTCTCACGTCGTCTATTAAATAGGCCGTATCTGCCCTCACAGCACCAGTCTGATAAGTAGACCCCATCAGTTCTCTCTGCCCGTCTGTTAAATAGGCCACATCAGTTCTGTCATGCCCTGTCTGTTAAATAGGCCACATCTGTCCCCTCAGCCCTGGTCTGTTAAATAGGCCCAATCTGTCATCTCACAACCTGTTTGTTAAATATGCCCTATCTAGGCAGCATGTAGCACAGTGGTTAGCACTGCTGCCTGCAGCACAGAGGACCCGGATTTGAATCCCAACTCTGGGTCACTGTCCGTGTGGAGTTTGAACTTTCTCCTCGTGTCTACATGGGTTTCACCCCCACAAACCAAAGCTGTGCAGGTTAGGTGGATTGGCCATGCCCCTTAATTGGAAAAAAATATAATTGGGTACTCTAAATTTATTTAAAATAGGCCCTACCTATCCCCTCTGGCCCCATCCATTAAATAGGCTCTATCTGACCAATCAGGCCTGATCTGTTAAATAGGCCCTATCTATCCTCTCACCCTTGTCTGTTTTGGCCCCATCTGTCAGTTGTTTCAGCCCCAGTCTCTTAAATAGGCCCCATCTGTCATCTCAGGCCCTGGCTCTTAAATAGGTCCCATCAGTCCTCAGGCACAGTCTGTTAAATAGGGCCCACCTGTCCACTCTGGTCCTGTCTGTAAAATACGTCCCATCTGTCGTCTAACCCCTGCCTGTTAAATATGCCCCATCTGTCCTCTCAGCCCGGTCTTTCCTCTCACCCCTGATCTGTTAAATAGGCCCCAAATGTCCTCACACCATCTGTCTATTAAATAGACCTTAGGCCTTTTCTGTCCTCTCATGCCCTGCTGTTAAATAGGCCCATCTATCCTCTCAGGCCTTGTTTGTTAAGTACGCCCCAACTGTCCTCTCATGCCCTGTCTGTTAAATAGGCCCTATCTGCCCACTCTGGCCTTCTCTGTGAAATAGGCCCCATCTATACTCTCAGGCCCTGTCTGTTCTCTCTGGCCCGGTCTGTTAAATTGGCCCAATCTGTCGTCTCTGGTCTTGTCAGTTAAATAGGCACCATCGGCCTACTCTGGCCCCGTCTACTAAATGGGCCCTGCCTGTCCTCTCAGGCCCTGCCTGTCCACTCTGGCCCTGTCTGTAAAACAGGCCCAATCCGTCCTCACAGCCCCGGTCTATTAAATATGCCCTGTCTGTTAAATAGGCCCTATCTGTCCTCTCACACCATGTCTTTAAATAGGCCCTTTCTGTTCTCTCAGGTCCCATCTGTTAAATAGGTCCTGTCTGTCCTTTCTGGCCCTGTGTAATAACTTGGTCATATCTGCCCTGTCTGTCCTCTCAGGCCCATTCTATTAAATAGACCCTATTTGTCCTCTCGGGCCCTATCTATTAAATAGGCCTTATAAGCCCTCTCTAATGAGGCCTTATCTGTCTTCTCTGGCCCCATTTGTTGAATAGGCCCAATCTGTCTTCTCACACCATGTCTGTTCAATTGTGCTCATCTATCCTCTCAAGCCCTATCAGTCCTCTCAAATCCTGCCTGTTAAACAGACCCTATCTGTCCTTTCATGTCCTGTCTGTTAAATAGCCCCATCTATCCTCTCAGGACCTGTCTGTGAAAAAGGCTCCATCTGTCCACTCAGGCCATGTCTGTTAAATAGGCCCAATCTGTCCTCCCAGGCCCCATCTGTCCTCTTAACCCTCATCTGTTAAATATGTCCTATCCACCCTCTCAGGCCCTGTCCATTAAACAGGCCCTATCGGTCAGCTCAACCCTGTCTTTAAATAGGCCCTTCCTGTCCTCTCAGGCTCTGTCTGTTAAATAGGCCCTTCCTGTCCTCTCAGGCTCTGTCTGTTAAATAGGCCCTTCCTGTCCTCTCAGGCCCTGTCCGTTAAATAGGCCCAATCTGTCCACTCAGGTTGATGCAAGCACTATTTCAGAGAAGAGGTGCTCTCCTCGTGACCTGCAGAATAGTCACCCACATCCAACCTTATTAAACACAGATTACTATGCTGCAGTTTATGGGAACTTACTACCCACAAACTGGGAGCCATGTTTCCTACATCTTAATAGTGACTACACTTCAGAATCACTCAATTGACTAGAAAGCACCTTTGGGTCAGCACAAGGTCATGAAAGCCAGTATATAAATGCTCTGATTGGACTCGTAAGGTTAATTCAGTTGCTCTCCCCCCAGAGGCTGCTAGATCTACTCAGCTTTTCCAGCATTTTGTTTTTATTTCAGACCTCCAGCATCTTCAATATCGTGCTATTGTTATATTGCTATAAATCTTCCTTTTATTAATATCCAAGCAGGCAGAGAGGAACTGGAGTCATGAGTAGACCAGACCAGGGAGGGCCAGAGATCGGTGAATCAGTTGGGCATTTTTATGGTAGCCTTTCAATCCCAGATGAACTGGTCTCGCCATATCGATACTGTGACTCCAGGAGCAGGTCAGAGGCTGGGAATTCAGTGGCGAGTAACTCACTCCAACTCCACAAAAGCATGTCCACCATCAAGAAGTCACAAGTGGGCAGCACGGTAGCACAAGTGATTAGCATTCTGGCTTCACAGCGCCAGGGTCCCAGGTTCGATTCCCTGATCGGTCACTATCTGTGAGGAGTCTGCACGTTCTCCCCGTGTCTGCGTGGGTTTCCTCCGGGTGCTCCGGTTTCCTCCCACAGTCCAAAGATGTGCAGGTCAGGTGGCTTGTCCATTATAAATTGCCCTTAGTGACCAAAAAAGGTGAGGAGGGGTTTTTGGGTGACGGGGATGGGGTGGAAGTGAGGGCTTAAGTGGGTCGGTGCAGACTCGATGGGCCGAATGGCCTCCTTCTGCACTGTATGTTCTGTCAGGAATGTGATGGAATACTCCCCACTTGTCTGGATGAGCACAGCTCCAATACACTCTAGAGGTTCAACACCATCCAGGGCAGAGCAGCCTGCTTCTTTGGGCTCCCCTTCCACAAACATTCACTCCCCCCCCCCACCAAACAGTGGCAGGGTGTGTACCATCTACAAGATGCACTGCAGCAACTCTACAAGACTACCTCAAAACACATGACCTCTACGACTTGAAAGACAAGGGCAGCGGACGCATTGGAACACCATCGCCTGCGAGTTCCTCTTCAAGTCCTTCGCCATCCTGACTTGGAAATACATCGCTACATCATCACTATTGCTGGGCTGGAACTCCCTCCCTAACAGCACAGTGGGTGTACCTGCAGCCACCTTCTCCAGGGCAAATAGGGATGGACAATAAATGCTGGTGCGGTCAGCGATGCCGACATCCTGTAAATGATAGAAACAGTTGTCCCCGAGACAACCTTTAACGTGACCAAGCTATTCCAAATTCAAATTTCATAAATTGGGGTTTGGACTCTCAACCTTTCGATTGCTAGCCCAGTACCAAAAGCATTCAGTCAATGTTGACACCCACACCACACATGTCTGACAAGTCCCATTGTTGACAGGGGCGCCTGAGTGAATCAGAATGTTCAGCTCCATGGGGTGATATAAACGGACAGGAATGCAATGTTCAAAATGAATATGGCAACAGGCCCAGTTCTGTTCAACGGTGACGTTATTTAAACATAGATTGCTAATAAGCAACGGGCTGCAACCTGAGAAACAGCCCTTCTCCTACCGCTGGCCTCCCGTCCCTCTCCCTGTTACAACTGTCTGATATCTCCTCCGTTTCATCAACACTGCAGTTAAACCGACTTTCTGTGTTCCTCCAACAGGGCGCCTTGCTCTCTGGGTAGCTCACTTTGAAGTCTGAAGATTCTGGCTTCAAATCCCCACTCCACGACTGGAGGACAAATATCTAGACCAACGCTTCAAAGCAGTATTGAGGGAGTGCCGCACTGTCAGAGGGTCATAGAACACAGAACAGTACAGCACAGAACAGGCCCCTCGGCCCTCGATGTTGTGCCGAGCATTGTCCGAAACCAAGGTCAAGCTATCCCACTCCCTGTCATTCTGGTGTGCTCCATGTGCCTATCCAATAATCGCTTGAAAGTTCCTAAAGTGTCCGACTCCACTATCACAGCAGGCAGTCCATTCCACACCCTAACCACTCTCTGAGTAAAGAACCAACCTCGGACATCCCTCCGATATGACCCACATTGCTCTGTTTAAGGATGAGCGAAATAGGGGGGGAGGATTCCCCTCTCTGTAGCCTCATTAAAGGTCCTCATCAGCAGTGGACACAACACTTCTGAAAACGTCTTATAGAATTCTACCGGGTAACCGTCCGGCCCCGGAGCCTTGCCCGACTGCATGCCCTCCAGTCCTTTAACAATTTCCTCTGCTTCAATCGGGGCCCCCAGCCCCTTGACCAGGTCCTCCTCCACCCTCGGAAACCCAGGAGCTGCCTCATCCCTTCCACACATGGGGCACAATTCTCCGGAAACGGCGCGATGTCCGCCGACTGGCACCCAAAACGGCACAAATCAGACGGGCATCGCGCCGCCCCAAAGGTGCGGAACGCTCCGCATCTTTGGGGGCCGAGCCCCAACCTTGAGGGGCTAGGTCGGCGCCGGACGAATTTCCGCCCTGCCAGCTGGCGGAAAAGGCCTTTGGTGCCCCGCCAGCTGGCACGGAAATGACATCTCCGGGCGGCGCATGCGCGGGAGCGTCAGCGGCCGCTGACAGCTTCCCACGCATGCGCAGTGGAGGGAGTCTCTTCCGCCACCGCCATGGTGGAGACCGTGGCGGAGGCGGAAGGGAAAGAGTGCCCCCACGGCACAGGCCTGCCCGCGGATCGGTGGGCCCGATCGCAGGCCAGGCCACCGTGGGGGCACCCCCCGGGGCCAGATCGCCCCGCGCCCCCCCCAGGACCCCGGAGCCCGCCCGCGCCACCTTGTCCCGCTGGTAAGGTAGGTGGTTTAATTTACGACGGCGGGACAGGCATTTTAGCGGCGGGACTTCGGCCCATCCGGGCCGGAGAATCGCGCGGGGGGGCCCGCCAACCGGGAATATAAATTCCAGCCCCCGCCGAATATCCGGTGCCGGAGACTTTGGCAACCGGCGGGGGCGGGATTCACGCCAGCCCCCGGCGATTCTCCGACCCGGCGGGGGGTCGGAGAATCTCGCCCCAGATGGGGGTTCCGCTATTAAATTCTTCAAAAACGTCATTCACCCCCCCCATTGGGTTCAAGACCCTGTTGCCCTCCGTATTCCTTAGTCCCCCAATCTCCCTGGCCGCTTCTCTCTTCCTAAGCTGGTGCGCCAACATCCTGCTCGCCTTTTCCCCATGTTCGTAGACCGCCCCCCTTGCCCTCCTCAACTGCTTCACCGCCCTCCCCATGGTCAACAACTCAAACGCTGCGTGAAGTTTCCGACGCTCCCTCAGAAGCCCCGCGTCCGGGGCCTCCGCATATCTCCTATCCACTCAAAGTATCTCCTCCACTAATCTCCCCCTCTCTGCTCGTTCCACCTTTTCTCTATGCGACCGAATCAAAATTAGTTCCCCACTTACAACTGCCTTCGGAGCCTCCCAAACCATCGCTGCCGATACCTCCCCCGTATCATTCGTATCCAGGTAATTCTGAATGGACTTATTCACCCGCCCTGAGGGAGTGCTGCACTGTCAGAGGGTCAGTACTGAGGGAGTGCTGCACTGTCAGAGGGTCAGTACTGAGGGAGTGCTGCACTGTCAGAGAGTCAGTACTGAGGGAGTGCCGCACTGTCAGAGGGTCAGTACTGAGGGAGTGCCGCACTGTCAGAGTGTCAGTACTGAGGGAGTGCCGCACTGTCAGAGGGTCAGAGGGTCAGTACTGAGGGAGTGCCACACTGTCAGAGGGTCAGTGCTGAGGGAGTGCTGCACTGTCAGAGGGTCAGTACTGAGGGAGTGCTGCACTGTCAGAGGGTCAGTA
This sequence comes from Scyliorhinus torazame, assembly GCF_047496885.1. Lineage (NCBI taxonomy): Eukaryota > Metazoa > Chordata > Chondrichthyes > Carcharhiniformes > Scyliorhinidae > Scyliorhinus > Scyliorhinus torazame. Next base: position 268,558,894 of record NC_092714.1, on the reverse strand, counting down.
GTGAGGGAGTGCTGCTCTGTCAGAGGGTCAGTACTGAGGGAGTGCTGCACTGTCAGAGGGTCAGTACTGAGGGAGTGCTGCAATGTCAGAGGGTCAGTACTGAGGGAGTGCCGCACTGTCAGAGGGTCAGTACTGAGGGAGTGCTGCACTGTCAGAGGGTCAGTACTGAGGGAATGCTGCACTGTCAGAGGGTCAGTACTGAGGGAGTGCTGCACTGTCAGAGGGTCAGTACTGAGGGAGTGCTGCACTGTCAGAGGGTCAGTAGTGAGGGAGTGCTGCTCTGTCAGAGGGTCAGTACTGAGGGAGTGCTGCACTGTCAGAGGGTCAGTACTGAGGGAGTGCTGCAATGTCAGAGGGTCAGTACTGAGGCAGTGCCGCACTGTCAGAGGGTCAGTACTGAGGGAGTGCTGCACTGTCAGAGGGTCAGTACTGAGGGAGTGCCGCACTGTCAGAGGGTCAGTACTGAGGGAGTGCCGCACTGTCAGAGGGTCAGTGCTGAGGGAGCGCTGCACTGTCAGAGGGTCAGTACTGAGGGAGTGCCGCACTGTCAGAGGGTCAGAACTGAGGGAGTGCTGCACTGTCAGAGGGTCAGTACTGAGGGAGTCCTGCACTGTCAGAGGGTCAGTACTGAGGGAGCGCTGCACTGTCAGAGGGTCAGTACTGAGGGAGCGCTGCACTGTCAGAGGGTCAGTACTGAGGGAGTGCCGCACTGTCAGAGGGTCAGTACTGAGGGAGTGCCGCACTGTCAGAGGTGCAGTCTTCTGGTTCTAAAACCAAGGTCCAGTCAGCCCTCTCAGGTGAATGTGAAAGAATCCACAATCATTATTTGACGAAGAACAGGGAAAGAAAGCTGGTCAACAGGTGGAGGGGCTGGCGGGGGTGGTGGGGGGGGGGGGGGGAGGAATGCGGGTATTGGTTGTGTGATCGGACCTCCAGCGATAGGCCAAACTACACTCGGCAATCCGACACAAACATCGTGCACAAAAAATTATTCATGAGGCAATCTCGTTTATTGAAATGTCTGGTGGTTATTTTGACAGATTGTTTGCAGTAGAGTTGCTACATCACCAATCTGCAGCTAACACGCCTGTCGAAGCTGCTCTGATGGCCAAAGGTTGGGATCAGAAAAAATCTCGGCTTCAAATTTCATGTTTCACTTTCTTAAAGTGGTGATGGGCATTGGATACGGACACTGGCTGATCGATTGCTCCCAAACCCATGCCCTCCAGCACCTACAGGGACAAGGGCAGCAGGCACATGAGAACATCACTACATTCTGGACACCCACCATCCTGACTTGAAAATGTATCAGTGTTCATTTAACACTGTTGGAACTCCCTGAGCAACAGAGATTGTGGGAATGACACCACCACACAGACTAATGATTTAAAGAGGAGGTCGCTCACTCCCGCCTTCTTCAAATCCAACTTGAAATGGATCATAAATGCCAGCCTTGCAAATGATACCCATGTCCCCAAGATAAATAGGAAATAAAGACAGCATCTGATTTGGCTTTCAACAAGGTGAACTTCATTGCAGAATGTGCGGGGAAGGAATTTCATGCGAATACTTTGGGCATTCATACACTGGCTTCCCAGAACACAAGGTCGAGTATCAGTATGATGTCCGGCATGTACAAACATTGAGAGGCACAGTTTGGCTTGTTGCATCAGACTCAGTGTCAGAGCAGAAACTCACAGTGCATGGGGTTTCCTCTCCTACTTTCCTCCTCTCCTCCCCTTCCCTCTTCACCACTCACAGTCGTATCTGGGAATAAGAACTGGAGGTTGCGTTGTGTCCTTACAAGGGAGAGAGGAGAGTGGAGGAACACTCGACATGCCGCCTGCGAAATAACGCACGTGTTATTGGAGATGACTGAAGATAGTGTGAGGGGTTAGGGGGGGAATTAATGGGCACCAGGAAGAATTCGGAGGGGAAGATACTTGCTCACCTTCTGTAGAAAAGAGAAGCCTAACAACTGATCCTTTTCATTGATGAAGGAATGTGGGAAATGGGAAGAAGAGACCAGTATATGGGTTGAACAGTGGTTCGTGTCATAATATCCACTCATGTATATAATGAGATGCAGACAGGCAGTGATTGACACATAGGATGACCAGTAAGCATACAACACAGCACAGCTAATAACCAGACAGAACACTACCACTATAAACCAGAGGGCACTAGATTTCCCACTCTCTCGGGACCCAGCCACTGAGACAGTCAGAGTCCACGAGCTAACAAGCACAAACACCATGCGGTAGCTAGTAAGTCTGGTCAGGCTACTACAAGGTCACTAGTCAGATCAGTATAGTGTCGACCCACAGCTGAATATGTACAGCAGTTCATCTAGTTGAATAAAACAGTGTTGGATCTTCTCCTGTGTTAGACGTCTGTTTCTAACTTCCCTGCATCGAGTGCAGTCGACATCGAACCAACCTGCCTAACACATCAGTTAACACTGTGGCATCACAGCTCCAGGGTCCCAGGTTCGATTCCCGGCTTGGGTCACTGTCTGTGCGGAGTCTGCACGTTCTCTCCGTGTCTGCGTGGGTTTCCTCCGGGGGCTCCGGTTTCCCTCCACAAGTCCCGAAAGACGTGCTGTTCGGTGAATTGGACATTCTGAATTCTCCCTCAGTGTACCCGAACAGGCGCCGGAGTGTGGCGACTAGGGGCTTTTCACAGTAACTTCATCGCAGTGTTAATGTAAGCCTACTTGTGACAATAAAGATTATTAATATATAGCCTCTCAAACCTATTTCATCAATCAATAAGATCATGCAGGTTTCTGCCCTAACTCCATGTGCCCACCTTGCACTATCCCTCAATACTTCTGGTGAATAAACATTTCATTGATCTTAGTTTTAAAATTGACAATTGATCCTGCATCAATTGTTATTCCCGGAGAGCTCCAAAGTTTTCTCACCCTTAGGGCAGGATTGTCCTGCTGATGGGATCTCCCCCCCTCTGCCGAAGTCGGCCCCCTCTGGCGGTTCCCTGGTGACGGAACAGGTTCCGCCATTGACTTGGGTGTGGCTGGTAGACCCGCCAGCAGCCAATGGCGGCCTACCTCTGTTGCGGAAAACCCATCACGGGGGAAGGATGGAAGATTCCGGCCTCTGTTTGCAAAAGTGTTTCCCCAGGGTCATTCCAACAAGGTGTGGCTCTAACCTGTGGGCTTTGTTCCCCAGCCCAAAGGCACCTAAAACCAGTAGAAATGGTTTCTCTCTATCCTATGCGTGGGCAGCACGGTGGCACAGTGGTTAGCACTGCTGCCTCACAGGGTCCCGTGTTCTATTCCAACCTCAGGTCACCGTCTGTGTGGAGTTTGTGCTTTCTCCCCGTGTCTGCGTGGGTTTCCTCCGGGTGCTCCGGTTTCCTCCCACACTCCAAAGATGTGCAGATTAGATGGATTGGCCATGCGAATATTGCCCCAAAGGGTTTGGTGGGGTTAAGATGATAGAAGCGGGGGTTTGGGCATAGGCAGGGTGCTCTATCGGAGAAAGGGCTGGTGTAGACTCGATGGGCCAAATGGCCTCCTTCTGAACGGCAGGGATTCTATGATTCTTTCGGTTCCCCTTCATATCTTGAAACCTTTGACAAAATCATCCTTCAAAACTCTAAATGCCAAAGAATACAATTGTATAATCTCAGCCCATAATTCAACTCTTTAAGTCCAGGTATGATTCTGATACATTTACACTGCACATCCTTCAAGGTCAAAAGATCCTTCCTAAGGTGTGGTACTCAGAACGTCTCTCGTGGTCCAGGTATGGTCTGCTCAGGACTTTGTATTCCTCTGCTTTTGTGACCTATTGAAACAATACAATTATGTTTGTCTGGCATTATCTGCTCAACAAATGTATGTTGATTCTCTCTGATCAGCTGAAAGATTTTCAAGGTGTTCGGTCACTCAATCCTTAATTATAGACCTAATCATTCCCCAGCAACAGGCTTTGCACTAACTGATCTATAACCTCCTGGTTCCCCTTTCTCACCTTTTTAAAAAAGCAGAATGACATGTAGAATATTCCATTCTAAAGGAACGATTGCTGAACCACGTGAGATAGTTAGGGCACCTGCAATATTCTCACCTGATACTTTTAACACGTTGGGATGGAATCCATCTGTTCCTGGCGACTTGTCAGTCTTTTGAGCCACAGAGCAAGGATTTGATAGGGTAGATGCTGAGAACATGTGAGATAATCACTCAGAGATCCAAGGGAGTGCTGCACTATCAGAGATGCTGGGCACTGTTTACCAGCCGATTTGGTGTCATGGCAAGGCAGTTGAATCTCGCGAAGACCTCTTGCGAGATTCACAACGCTCGACATGTCTGGCGAGATTCAACCGAAACTCGCGAGACGTTGCAATCTGGATCTTGCCCTTGTCCGGGAACTAAGGTCCTCCCCAGCGAGGCCTGGACCAAGCACAATTTAGTGCTGGTCTACACAAACGTGGATCAGGTGCAATGGCACCTTGGAGGTCTCCCAGGCCATTGGCGGTCCCTGGGAGGTCGGGGGACAGGGCAGGTTGGCTCTCCCTCGGGTATTCAGGCATTGCCAGCCTGGCACCTTGGGGGTACTGATAGGCTGGCAGGGCACTGCCAGGTTTCTGAGATGGCAATGCCAGGCTGCCCAGGTGCCAGGGTGGCACTGCTGAGGGTCGGTTCCTAAGCGGGACCATGCCCATTAAAGGGTGGGATGAGGCGGGGTATGAAGGGTGAGGGGGTGAAGGTATGAAGGGGTCTCAAAGATTGGTGGTTGAAGGGTGGGGATTCTGAAAAGGAGGGGGCCCCGAAGGGAGGTGGAGAGGCCTAAAATGATGAGGGTGGGGAGGGTTCTCAGCGATCCCATAGCGGGGTGTCCTCACTTGGGGTAGGGGTGGGATAACATCATCTGTGGGTGGGGGGTGTGGGGAACACTCAAGCTCACTCGGAGATCGGTGCACCCTTTCAAATCGTCAGCCCGATCTCGGAGGAGCTGGTCCCACCGGTGAGTTCAGCGATGAAAACATTTCTAAGTGTGGGCTAGACCAGGCAGAAACTCGCCAAGGCCCAAAGCCATGACTGAGTGTGGGTAAATACCAGTGTGGATCTCACCCAAAAGGCCAATGGGAAACACCCTGTCAAATCCCCCCAAAATGGCACTCAGAAATGTTTTGGTTGAATCGTGCCTGCTGTCTTTCAGATTATTATAAACTGAAGCCTTGTCAGGTGGATATAAAATATTTTCCATGACAATAATTTGAAAAATAACCGAGGGATTCTCCCTGGCGTCCAGGCCCAGTTATACCTCCAGGCCCAGTTATACCTCCAGCCCAGTTATACCTCCAGCACAGTTATACCTCCAGCACAGTCATACCTCCAGCACAGTCATACCTCCAGCAACAGTTATACCTCCAGCACAGTTATACCTCCAGCACAGTCATACCTCCAGCAACAGTTATACCTCCAGCAACAGTCATACCTCCAGCAACAGTTATACCTCCAGCACAGTTATACCTCCAGCACAGTCATACCTCCAGCACAGTCATACCTCCAGCAACAGTTATACCTCCAGCACAGTTATACCTCCAGCACAGTTATACCTCCAGCACAGTCATACCTCCAGCAACAGTTATACCTCCAGCACAGTTATACCTCCAGCACAGTTATACCTCCAGCAACAGTTATACCTCCAGCACAGTTATACCTCCAGCACAGTCATACCTCCAGCACAGTCATACCTCCAGCACAGTTATACCTCCAGCAACAGTTATACCTCCAGCACAGTTATACCTCCAGCAACAGTTATACCTCCAGCACAGTTATACCTCCAGCACAGTCATACCTCCAGCACAGTCATACCTCCAGCAACAGTTATACCTCCAGCACAGTTATACCTCCAGCACAGTTATACCTCCAGCACAGTCATACCTCCAGCAACAGTTATACCTCCAGCACAGTTATACCTCCAGCACAGTCATACCTCCAGCAACAGTTATACCTCCAGCACAGTCATACCTCCAGCACAGTTATACCTCCAGCAACAGTTATACCTCCAGCACAGTTATACCTCCAGCACAGTCATACCTCCAGCAACAGTTATACCTCCAGCACAGTTATACCTCCAGCACAGTTATACCTCCAGCAACAGTTATACCTCCAGCACAGTTATACCTCCAGCACAGTCATACCTCCAGCACAGTCATACCTCCAGCACAGTTATACCTCCAGCACAGTTATACCTCCAGCAACAGTTATACCTCCAGCACAGTTATACCTCCAGCAACAGTTATACCTCCAGCAACAGTTATACCTCCAGCACAGTTATACCTCCAGCACAGTCATACCTCCAGCAACAGTTATACCTCCAGCACAGTTATACCTCCAGCACAGTCATACCTCCAGCACAGTCATACCTCCAGCAACAGTTATACCTCCAGCACAGTTATACCTCCAGCAACAGTATCAAAAACAGATTCATTATCTCAGTGCTCTTAGTGGGATCTTGCTGAGCACAAATTAGTTCCACCACAATGTCTGCGCATCAAAAGTATTTCATTGGCTGTGATGCACTGTGGGTCCTTCTGGCGAAGGGTGAATTTGAGTGAGACGTTGGACAAGCCTTGATTTGAACTGGGTGTGGAAACTGGGAGAACAGAGATCAAAGGCGCAATCCAACGGACGAGTCACGCCTGACTCCGGGCGTGTCCCGCGAGATTTGCTCGGCTCGCCCGCGCCTCGCGCCCGCGGGATCTGACGCGATATTGCGATCTGGATCCCGCTCACAATGGGCAGGACCCAAATTTGCTTAACGGCGCAAGGGGCCGGGCCGGAGGATCCCCGTGACCGGCGCGAATCACGCCACGCCGGCCGCCTGCACAGAGCGGAGAATCGGCGCCGGCGTGGTTGGCACAGCGCCACTCTACGCGGCCAGCACGCCAATTCTCGGCCCGGGGTGGGCCGAGCGGCCGTCGTAAAAAATGCCGAGTCCCGCTGGCACCATCCACACCTGCTCTCAGCGTGAACTTGGCGTGGAAGGGTCGGGGGACAGCCTGTGGGGGGGGGGGGGGAATCCGACCCTGTGGGGTGGCTCTCCTCTCCTCCATGCAGGCCCATGTAGCCCTGCGCCATGTTGCGTTGGGGACGGCGCGTTGATGGACGCCACTGCGCATGCGCGGATCCCGTGGCACCCAGTTGACGCCGGGACCGGCAGCTGGAGCGGCGTGAACGTCTCCAGTGCCATGCTAGCCCCCTGTAGGGGCCAGAATTGCTGATCCTGAGGCCGCGAGGACGCCGTCGAGAAACGCGACGGCTTTTCCGACAGCGTCAACACTTAGCCTCAGGATCACAGAATCCCGCCCAAGATGTATCCGGCAAATTTTTTAAAATATAAATTTAGAGTACCCAATTCATTTTTTCCAATTAAGGGGTCATTTTTTAGTGCGTTCAATCCACCCACCCTGCACATCTTTGGGCTGTGGGGGGCGAAACCCATGCAGATACGGAGAGAATGTGCAAACTCCACACGGACAGTGACCCAGAGCCTGGGACCTGAGTCTGCAGTGCTAACCACTGCACCACCGTGCTGCCCTATCTCCGCTGAATTTAACCAGCGCCCGGGATCGAATCCCCTGGTCGAGAAGACCCCGGCTGGGCATCGTTTAGCACTGATCGCTGCAAACGGGTCCAGACGGAATCACTTGGTGGGTGGGGGGGGGGGGGGGGGGTTCCCAGGAGATCGGAGGCCCCTGGATGGCTGGATTCTGGGTGGGGTGGCACCTTGGCACTGCAGATGTCACCCGAGCACTTTGGCATTGCCAGCCTGGCACCCTGACTGTGCCACCAGGGTGCCAGGCCAGTACTGCCAGGGTGCCCAGGTGGCACTTCGCCTGCACCAGGGATCGGGCCCAGGAGTGCCCTGCCCTTATGAGGTGAGGGAGGCTCAAGGAAACCCCAACAGGTTAGTTGGGACATTTGGGGGGGTGGGGGGGGTTGGATTGGTAACCCGCCCACAACTGGACTCTGTTTTTTTGTTAAATTGCACCAGAATCTTTACAATTAAGGAATATCGATGGAGAAAATAGGAGCACAAAGGGTAGACCGGTGGCACAGTGGTTAGCACAACTGCCTCACGGTGCCGAGGTCCCAGGTTCGGGCCCGGGTCACTGTCCGTGTGGAGTTTGCACATTCTCCCCGTGTCTGCGTGGGTTTCACCCCCACAACCCAAAGACGTGCAGGCTAGGTGGATTGGACACGCTAAATTGCCCCTTAATTGGAAAAAAATTAATTGGGTACTCTTAAATGTATTTTTAAAAAAGAACCTGAACCACAACACAATCAATAAAACAGTGAAAGAAAAGAAAATTTGCGCTGGAGGGGGAAAAGCAAGAGAGAGACTGGATCTAGAGGTAAGAGAAAGATCAGCCAGCAGACAATAATTATACATCTCAGAGGCTACGTTTGCTGAACCATTCCCACTTCCCCGCAATATTAAATTTGCAGTTTCAATCCAGGGACAGAATGAAAATTAGACAGAGAGGGAAGCACTGCAAACATCTCTGGCAGTCACATGGTACTTGGACTTGACACGTAGCTAGTGTAACTCCAGTGTGGGACACCCTCCACTGAGACCTCAGAGACTCAGTGCCCAAGACTGTGTTGGGGGTTTGGGGAAGGCGTGGGGGAGCGGGATGGGGACTGTGCCTTCATTTCAATGAAGGCCGGCAGCTGAAGGGAGGTGAGAAAGTTTGGATCCATTGGGTCAATGTCTTCCCAGAACTGGGACGAGGAGGGCTGAATAAAAACTTAGCCAAAGAGATGTATCTTCCTGAGGGTTTCAAAGAGGGAGGTGAAGAGGCAGAAGGCTTTAGGAGAGGAGTCAGAACCAACCAAGGATGGGATAAAAGGAATGGGTATTTTGCAAGAGTCAGATGGTATGGGGAGAGGCGGGATTGGAGGACTGAAGGATGTTACAGATTGTACGGCCTGGGGGAGGTATTCTGTGGATGAGGGTAACCGAACATGAGCAGAACTTCCTCCTGCCATGCAAGCTTGGCAATACAAACTTGAGTTTCTGCCCGTCTGGAACCATGAGCCCAACTAGCTCCAGAGGTGACTAGCGAGATGGACCTGCAGGAGACCTGGGAACCCAGATGTGCAGAGTGAGCGGAAATGGAAGAAAATGAACGGCGAGGGCATGTTCCCTTAATTCTACTCTAAATCTGAGCCCCTCCCGTAATCACCTCGTCTCCTCGATCCCCCCAAACATTCTGGTGTTGCCAACCTTCCAGGATTGCTCCGGATTTCTCAAAATTAATGATTAATTTCTGAACACTGCTGTCAGCAAACACCCAGGAGAGAAATCACAGGGGCCTTCAAAAATATTTGTTGTTACTTTTATTTAAACATTACAATAGAGATAAAATTGTCAGAGATTGGGGGGAAAAAAAGGCTGTTTGATTGACAGTCATGAATATCGTTGGGCAACAGAGAGAATAACGCCCCCCCCCGCCCCCCCGCTCCCCCCCCCACCCCCCGCCCCCCGCCCCCCCCCCCCCCCCCCCCGCGCCCCCCCCCCCCCCGCCCCCCCCCCGCCCCCCCGGAGGTAGGGACGGGGACGAGGTGGAGCAAAGGATGCTTGAAAATAATAACTAAAAAGAGGGAAATCCTTCTTCACCCACTGTATGCTTCCAATTTTAAAGGAGATGACTTGGGGAACGGGAGACAGATCGATGCTTAAAAACCTTTTAAGGAGACTATGCACCTTCATTTCAATGAAAGCCAGTAGCTAAAGGGTGGTGAGAAGGGCTGGATCCTTTGGCGAAATGCCTTTCCAGCACTGCTTGTGGGCCAAAAGGCTATACAATCTTCCTCAGAGCTGCACGGTAGCACAGTGGTTAGCACTGTCACTTCACAGCGCCAGGAACCCGGGTTCGATTTCCGCCTTGGGTCACTGTCTGTGCGGAGTCTGCACGTTCTCCCCGTGTCTGCGTGGGTTTCCTCCGGGTGCCCCGGTTTCCTCCCCCAAGTCCCGAAAGACGTGCTGTCAGGTGAATTGGACATCCTGAATTCTCCCTCTGTGAACCCGAACAGGCGCCGGAATGTGGCGACTAGGGGATTTTCACAGTAACTTCATTGCAGTGTTAATGTAAGCCTACATGTGACAGTAATAAACATTATTATTATGACTAACAATGTTAAATTGATTGTCAGCATAATTCTGAGCATACTGAGGATTAATTAGAAAATGCTGGCCAAGCACGGAATCACATCTAATGTGTTTTGAGTTTTGCAAGCAATAACTGGTTGGATATGATCAATATCTTGCCATTGTGATCAGTAGAAGGACATGATTTGGGGCTGCCGTACAAATATCTATGGCTTCCTTCAATGGAACATTGGTGAATAGGCTACCTTCATTGGTCAACACACACATTGGGATTCTTACTGCTGCACCCGCTGTAAGATTGGCGTTATTGGCAATCGCGTAAATAGGGCCCGAGCAATGCTAACCACTGTGCCACCATGCCACCCCACCCTGCCAAATTGATGTTGAAATAGGGCAGCAAATGCATCCTGCAGGATCATGGCTACTCTGGTCCGATTGTATCACTGTATATATCTCATAAACACAAGAGTGAACCCAAGGCCATGACTTTTGGCCCTGGAAAGTGCACAGTCTACCTCAGAATACCCCAGAAGGGCACGATATCTCAAACCATTTGAGCAAGAAGTGAAGCGAGCTGCTCCACCTTGCTACGGTGCTGCACAAAGCCAAAGAGACATTGTGCTTAGCACACCAATGAGTAATGTCGTGTATGAATTTCAGTACCAGTGTGAGGCTTGGCATCCCAAAGTCTATGGATCATATCGAACAGCATTTGCGTGTACTTGAAGCTACATTTATTAATACACGAGACAGAAAAAACATGTACACACATTGAGGGCGATTCTCCGAGCCCCGCGCCGGGCCGGGGAATTGGAGCCACGACGCCCCGACTCCGGCGCGCGATTCTCCAGGGTGAGGAAAGCAGGCGCCATTTGCGCCGGCACGTTTGGCACTGCGCCAGCCGCGGGCATCGCTGGAACATGACAGAGTCCTGCTGGCGCCGTTCACCCCTGGTCGCTGCCGGCGGGAACTCTGCAGGAACACTCGGGGGGCGGCTTGTGAGGAGGGGGGGGGGGGACCTTCACCGGGGTGAGCCTCCGAAGGGGTCTGGCCCGCAATCGGGGCCCACCGATTGGCGGGCCGGCCTCTCTGTCGGCGGGCTTCCTTTCCTCCACCGGCAATGTTATAGCCTTGCGCCATTGTTGTGTGGGGCAGCCTGGGGGAGGATGGCTACTGTGCATGCACTAGTTGGCGCCTGCCCAACTGCGCATGTGCGGGACCCAAGGCGCCGCATCTTTTACACGGCGCCGGGTCTCCGACGCCGCGCCGAGGCCCAGCCCCCGCAAATCGCGCCACGCCCCTGCCAGCCACACGGAGGGGGGAGAATAGGGGTCTGGGAACGGGTGCCGACGCCGGAGTAAAACACTCCGGTTTTTACTCCAGCGTCGGCACTTAGACTCCGGTTGGGAGAATCCCGCCCATTGTGCCTGCCTGTTTCAGATAAACAAAATAAGTGACAGCCATTCACTGGTTCATTCTTCAGGGCAATGGCTTACCCAATCAGAGTCGAGGTGCCTGGTTTTCAATTTGAAACAATGCTTGACAGTTAATTGTCAGTCACCATCAACTGGTGCGTTCTCCAGCTTACCAATCAGAGTCCACTTGCCAACCAACCAGCATTCGCTTCTCATGCAGTGTAAATTTGTTGTCTTCCCTTACATTGGTATTGTTGTGATTGGTCTGGTGGGTGCAAGATGAAAAGCTTTGGCAAAATCTCTCTTTTCAGTAATACTCAAGTTCTGTATTATCAAACGACTAACGTGAATAATTAGTCCACTGTTACCTGGGATAAAGTGGAATAAATGATTCCTTTTTGTACAGGAAGTCTCTGCCTCAGATTACCCTGGAAGGGCCACATAGCTCAAAACATTTGAGCAACAAGTGAAGCCAGCTGCTGCACCTGCTACAGTGCTGGCGCCAATAACTTCCATTTATAAACATCCCAAGGTTTTTCACAGCAGCAATTATGGAAACATAGAAAATAGGAGCAGATGTAGGCCATTCAGCCCATCAAGACTGCCCCACCATTCAATATGTTTATGACCAATCCTCGATCTCAATGTCATCGTCCCATGCTCTCCCCATACCCCTTGACGCATAGTGTCTAGAAATGTATTTCCTTCTTAAATATATTCAGTGACTTGGCCTGCATAGGCTTCTGTGGTAGAGAATTCCACAGATTCACCACCTCCTGAGTGAAGAGGTGTCTCCTCGCCTCAGTCCTAAATGGCCTAAATGTATCCTGAGACTGTGACCTTTTGTTCTGGACCCTCCCCCAACCAGAGGAAACACCAACCCTGCACCCAATCTGTTCAACCCTGTCACAATTGTTCAATGGGATTCCTCTCTTATTCCTCAAACCTCCAGTGAATACAGGCCCAATCGACTCAATCTCTCCTCGTATGGTAATCCTGACATCCAGGAATCAGCCTGGTGAACCTTCACTGCACTCTCTCAATGGCAAATCTAACTTTTCTGAGGTCAGGAGACCAAAATAACAATAATCCAGATGTGGTCTCACCATGGCCCTGTACAGCTGCAGCAAGATAACCTTGCTCATCCACTCATGTCCTCTGACAATGAAGGTTTGCCTTCCTAACTGCTTGCTGTACCTGCATGTTTGCGTTCAATAGCTGGTGTATAAGAACACCCATTCCCTTTGTACATCAACATTTCCCAATCTACCACTATTTAAATAATACTTTCACATTCCATCTAGTTTTGTGTCATCGGTAAACTTGGAAATATTACATTTGATTCCCTCATTCAAATAGTTGATATATAGATATTGTGAATAACTGGGACTGATCTCTGTCAGAGAATTGTTATGGTGCAGGAGGCATTTGGCTCACCACGTCTGTATCGGCTCCCCAAGCGGGTATTATAGCTGAAGGCCATTGCCCTGCCTTTTCCCCGTACATCTGCAGATTGTTTCTAGTCAAGTCATCATCTAATGCCCACATGAATGCCTCCCACCACTTTCCCCTCTAAAAGAGACTCATTTATTCCTACTCTGTTTCCTGTCTGCTAAGCAGTTCTCAATCCATGCCAATGTATTACCCCCCAATCCCACGATCTTTCACTAAACCACAGAAGGAGATATCAAGACAGGTGACCTGGTCGCAATGCTCAGTTTTAATGAGCAGCTTAACGAGCATCTTAAAGGTGAGGAGAGAAGAAGTCCCAGAGAGCATTTAATTTAATTAATAGACCCACATTTGGATTAGATGGGCGAACAGTACAATAATTTGTATTGGCATTGCTTGAAACAGTTCAATGTAATTGGGAGTAAGCACTTTATATAATAGCTGATTTTAACTTGCTACTCCTTATTTCACAATGAGAACCAACCCTAAACCTCCAAACAGCAACAATAACTCTCACTGATTTAGCACCTTTAACAGTGTACATCCAAAAGGAGGTATTAGGACAGGCAATCAGCAGCATGATCAAAGAGATAGGTTTTAGGTAGAGCTTTAAAGCGGAAGAGATGTAGAGAGGGGGAGATGTGTAGGGAGGGTATTCAGAGCTTAGCTAGGGCTTAGGTCACTGAAGGCTCAACCATCAATGGTGGAGCCATTAAAGTTGGGAATAGAACAAAGAGCAATACAGGACAGGAACAGGCCCTTCGGCCCTCCAAGCCCGTACCGGTCATGATACCTCCCTTGGCCAAAACCCTCAGCACTTCCTAGTGCCGTATCCGTCAAAGAACAATAAACAAAACACAATGTTTAAGAAGCAAGAATTTGAAGGAGCGTGGATATCAGAGAGGCCGGTGAAGATTACAGAGGTAGGAAAAGATGAGGCCATGGAGGGATTTGAAAACCAGGATGAGAATTTCAAAATAGAGGTGTTGCTTGACCATGAGTCAACCATCAAGCACGGCGGTGATAGGTGAAGGGACTTGACGTGAGTTAGGGCACAGGCAGCAGAGGTTTGGATGTCCAGTTGTTTACGGAGGATAGAATATAGGAGGGGCCAGGGAGTGTACTGAAACATTCAGGTCGGAAGGTAACAAAGGCAGAATTAGGCTGGACTGGGCTAGAGTGAGCTTTGGTGGACTGGGGAAAATCTGGCTGTTCCTGGGACAAGAACTGAGAATCAAGATTTTGCGACACAGGGAACACTGAAGTCAGATTCATTTCTGACCCATTGGTCAGGATCGGAGTGAACGAGTCCCGGAGATATTGCTCATCAAAGAAAAATCACAATGAACATTAATTTAATACATTTGCCCAAGTATGACACACTGATCTAAAGAAACAGGTCAAGGCCTCCTCAACATTCTTAAAAACCTTTCATCACGATCAAATACTGCAGGTTAAGTTAATTCACCCTGTTACCTGATCAGAACCGGTTGCACTGGAATAAGCAGAAATATTTTGATCCTGCTTTGTGTCTAAGATTCCCTGACAGTCAGGCTGAGGTCAGCTGTCTCGCAATATTAAGGTGTTAACCTGGAGGCAGCTGCTCTCTCCCCATTGCCATTCCTAACACAGCACCATGCTGGAGTCTAGAGTTGCAAACCTCTCTAGGCTTGGCCAGGAGTCTGCAGGAAGTTTAGATTAATCTCTAAAACACTACTGCAAGCAACCTCCAGAACAGTCAGGGGAGACCCTTAAAACAATGTTTATTGTCGTCCCCCCCCCCCCCCAAAATCTCACACATTTCCATTTATTAGTTGTTTTTTTTGTAGAATTTACAGTGCAGAAGGAGGCCATTCGGTCCATCGAGTCTGCACCAGCCTTTGGACAGAGCACCCACTTAAACCCACACCTCCAAACTATCCCCATAACGCAGTGACCCCACCTAACCTTTTTGAACACGAATTGGCCAATTTAGCATGGCCAATCCACCTAACCTGCACATCTTTGGACTGTGGGAGGAAACCGGAGCACCCGGAGGAAACCCACGTAGACACGGGGAGAAAGTGCAGACTCCGCACAGACAGTGACCCAAACCAGAATCGAACCTGGGACCCTGGAGCTGTGAAGAAACAGCGCTAACCACTGTGCTGCCGTGCCCCCTTATGAATTATAAATTCATTGGAAATGGCACAAAAACAGTTTCACTAATTGTTCAGATTCCATTTGGGTGGCAAAGGGGAGAATTTTAATCCACCCCTGCACCATGCATGGGGCTAAATTAATCAACATAGCTGAGTAACCCACTCCCAAAGATACAGTTAGTGATTATAATATGCTAATGAGGTTGCATAACGTAGATTTGGGGAGCTGGGTGAAGTTAATAACTGGGAGCTGGGTTTTCCAGGGCTCACTATTCAGCAGCTAAGTGACTCAGTTTAAATACAGTGTGTCTCCACATTCTCAGCTTAAATACAGTGTGTCTCCACATTCTCAGCTTAAATACAGTGTGTCTCCACATTCTCAGTTTAAATACAGTGTGTCTCCACATTCTCAGCTTAAATACAGTGTGTCCCCACATTCTCAGTTTAAATAGTGTGCCTCCGCATTCTCAGTTTAAATACACTGTGTCTCCACATCTCAGTTTAAATACAGTGTGTCTCCACATTCTCAGCTTAAATACAGTGTGTCTCCACATTCTCAGCTTAAATACAGTGTGTCTCCACATTCTCAGTTTAAATACAGTGTGTCTCCACATTCTCAGCTTAAATACAGTGTGTCCCCACATTCTCAGTTTAAATAGTGTGCCTCCACATTCTCAGTTTAAATACACTGTGTCTCCACATCTCAGTTTAAATACAGTGTGTCTCCACATTCTCAGTTTAAATACAGTGTGTCTCCACATTCTCAGTTTAAATAGTGTGCCTCCGCATTCTCAGTTTAAATAGAGTCTCCACATTCTCAGTTTAAATAGTGTCTCCACATTCTCAGTTTAAATACAGTGTGTCTCCACATTCTCAGTTTAAATAGTGTGCCTCCGCATTCTCAGTTTAAATACAGTGTGTCTCCACATTCTCAGTTTAAATAGTGTGCCTCCGCATTCTCAGTTTAAATAGAGTCTCCACATTCTCAGTTTAAATAGTGTCTCCACATTCTCAGTTTAAATACAGTGTGTCTCCACATTCTCAGTTTAAATAGTGTGCCTCCGCATTCTCAGTTTAAATACAGTGTCTCCACATTCTCAGTTTAAATAGTGTGCCTCCGCATTCTCAGCTTAAATACAGTGTGTCTCCACATTCTCAGTTTAAATACAGTGTCTCCACAGTCTCAGTTTAAATACAGTGTGTCTCCGCATTCTCAGTTTAAATACAGTGTGTCTCCACATTCTCAGTTTAAATAGTGTGCCTCCGCATTCTCAGCTTAAATACAGTGTGTCTCCACATTCTCAGCTTAAATACAGTGTCTCCACATTCTCAGTTTAAATACAGTCTCCACATTCTCAGCTTAAATACAGTGTGCCTCCACATTCTCAGTTTAAATACAGTGTCTCCACATTCTCAGTTTAAATACAGTGTCTCCACATTCTCAGTTTAAATAGTGTGCCTCCGCATTCTCAGCTTAAATACAGTGTGTCTCCACATTCTCAGCTTAAATACAGTGTCTCCACATTCTCAGTTTAAATACAGTCTCCACATTCTCAGCTTAAATACAGTGTGCCTCCACATTCTCAGTTTAAATACAATGTCTCCACATTCTCAGTTTAAATACAGTGTCTCCACATTCTCAGCTTAAATACAGTGTGTCTCCACATTCTCAGCTTAAATACAGTGTGTCTCCACATTCTCAGTTTAAATACAGTGTGTCTCCACATTCTCAGTTTAAATACAGTCTCCACATTCTCAGCTTAAATACAGTGTGTCTCCACATTCTCAGCTTAAATACAGCGTGTCTCCACATTCTCAGTTTAAATACAGTGTGTCTCCACATTCTCAGTTTAAATACAGTGTGTCTCCACATTCTCAGCTTAAATACAGTGTGTCTCCACATTCTCAGCTTAAATACAGTCTCCACATTCTCAGCTTAAATACAGCGTGTCTCCATATTCTCAGTTTAAATACAGTCTCCACATTCTCAGCTTAAATACAGTTTGTCTCCACATTCTCAGTTTAAATACAGTGTCTCCACATTCCCAGTTTAAATACAGTGTCTCCACATTCTCAGCTTAAATACAGTGCCTCCACTATCTCAGTTTAAATACAGGGAGCCTCCCCATTCTCAGCTTAAATACAGTGTCTCCACATTCTCAGCTTAAATACAGTGTGTCTCCACATTCTCAGCTTAAATACAGTGTGTCTCCGCATTCTCAGTTTAAATACAGTGTGTCTCCACATTCTCAGCTTAAATACACTGTGTCTCCACATTCTCAGCTTAAATACAGCGTGTCTCCACATTCTCAGTTTAAATACAGTGTGTCACCACATTCTCAGCTTAAATACAGCGTGTCTCCACATTCTCAGTTTAAATACAGTCTCCACATTCTCAGTTTAAATACAGTGTGTCACCACATTCTCAGCTTAAATACAGTGTGTCTCCACATTCTCAGTTTAAATACAGTCTCCACATTCTCAGTTTAAATACAGTGTCTCCACATTCTCAGTTTAAATACAGTGTGTCTCCACATTCTCAGTTTAAATACAGTGTGTCTCCACATTCTCAGCTTAAATACAGTGTGTCTCCACATTCTCAGTTTAAATACAGTGTGTCTCCACATTCTCAGCTTAAATACAGTTTGTCTCCACATTCCCCGTTTAAATACAGTGTCTCCACATTCCCAGTTTAAATACAGTGTCTCCACATTCTCAGCTTAAATACAGTGCCTCCACTATCTCAGTTTAAATACAGGGAGCCTCCCCATTCTCAGCTTAAATACAGTGTGTCTCCACATTCTCAGCTTAAATACAGTGTGTCTCCACATTCTCATCTTAAATACAGTGTGTCTCCACATTCTCAGTTTAAATACAGGGAGCCTCCCCATTCTCAGCTTAAATACAGTGTCTCCACATTCTCAGCTTAAATACAGTGTGTCTCCACATTCTCAGCTTAAATACAGTGTCTCCACATTCTCAGCTTAAATAAAGTGTCTTCACATTCTCAGCTTAAATACAGTGTGTCTCCACATTCTCAGCTTAAATACACTGTGTCTCCACATTCTCAGCTTAAATACAGTTTGTCTCCACATTCTCAGCTTAAATACAGTGTGTCTCCACATTCTCAGTTTAAATACAGTGTCTCCACATTCTCAGTTTAAATACAGTGTCTCCACATTCTCAGTTTAAATACAGTGTGTCTCCACATTCTCAGCTTAAATACAGTGTCTCCACATTCTCAGCTTAAATAAAGTGTCTCCACATTCTCAGCTTAAATACAGTGTGTCTCCACATTCTCAGTTTAAATACAGTGTCTCCACATTCTCAGTTTAAATACAGCGTCTCCACATTCTCAGCTTAAATACAGTGTGTCTCCACATTCTCAGCTTAAATACAGTGTGTCTCCACATTCTCAGCTTAAATACAGTGTCTCCACATTCTCAGTTTAAATACAGTGTCTCCGCATTCTCAGTTTAAATACAGTCTCCACATTCTCAGCTTAAATAGTTTGTCTCCACATTCTCAGCTTAAATAAAGTGTCTCCACATTCTCAGCTTAAATACAGTGTCTCCACATTCTCAGCTTAAATAAAGTGTCTCCACATTCTCAGCTTAAATACAGTGTCTCCACATTCTCAGCTTAAATACAGTGTCTCCACATTCTCAGTTTAAATACAGCGTCTCCACATTCTCAGCTTAAATACAGTGTCTCCACATTCTCAGTTTAAATACAGTGTGTCTCCACATTCTCAGCTTAAATACAGTGTCTCCACATTCTCAGTTTAAATACAGTGTCTCCACATTCTCAGCTTAAATAGTTTGGCTCCACATTCTCAGCTTAAATAAAGTGTCTCCACATTCTCAGCTTAAATACAGTGTCTCCACATTCTCAGCTTAAATAAAGTGTCTCCACATTCTCAGCTTAAATACAGTGTCTCCACATTCTCAGTTTAAATACAGCGTCTCCACATTCTCAGCTTAAATACAGTGTCTCCACATTCTCAGTTTAAATAGTGTGCCTCCACATTCTCAGCTCAAATACAGTGTCTCCACATTCTCAGTTTAAATACAGCGTCTCCACATTCTCAGCTTAAATACAGTGTCTCCACATTCTCAGTTTAAATACAGTGTGTCTCCACATTCTCAGCTTAAATACAGTGTCTCCACATTCTCAGTTTAAATACAGTGTCTCCACATTCTCAGTTTAAATACAGTCTCCACATTCTCAGCTTAAATACAGTTTGTCTCCACATTCTCAGTTTAAATACAGTGTCTCCACATTCTCAGTTTAAATACAGTGTGTCTCCACATTCTCAGTTTAAATACAGTCTCCACATTCTCAGCTTAAATACAGTTTGTCTCCACATTCTCAGCTTAAATACAGTGTGTCTCCACATTCTCAGTTTAAATACAGTGTCTCCACATTCTCAGTTTAAATACAGTGTGTCTCCACATTCTCAGCTTAAATACACTGTGTCTCCACATTCTCAGTTTAAATACAGTCTCCACATTCTCAGCTTAAATACAGTTTGTCTCCACATTCTCAGCTTAAATACAGTGTGTCTCCACATTCTCAGTTTAAATACAGTGTGTCTCCACATTCTCAGTTTAAATACAGTGTGTCTCCACATTCTCAGTTTAAATACAGTCTCCACATTCTCAGCTTAAATACAGTTTGTCTCCACATTCTCAGCTTAAATACAGTGTGTCTCCACATTCTCAGCTTAAATACAGTGTCTCCACATTCTCAGCTTAAATACAGTGCCTCCACATTCTCAGTTTAAATACAGTGTGTCTCCACATTCTCAGTTTAAATACAGTGTGTCTCCACATTCTCAGCTTAAATACAGCGTGTCTCCACATTCTCAGTTTAAATACAGTCTCCACATTCTCAGCTTAAATACAGTTTGTCTCCACATTCTCAGTTTAAATACAGTGTGTCTCCACATTCTCAGCTTAAATACAGTGTCTCCACATTCTCAGCTTAAATACAGTCTCCACATTCTCAGCTTAAATACAGTGTGTCTCCACATTCTCAGTTTAAATACACTGTGTCTCCACATTCTCAGCTTAAATACAGTGTGTCTCCACATTCTCAGTTTAAATAGTGTCTCCACATTCTCAGTTTAAATACAGTGTGTCTCCACATTCTCAGTTTAAATACACTGTGTCTCCACATTCTCAGCTTAAATACAGTGTGTCTCCACATTCTCAGTTTAAATAGTGTGCCTCCGCATTCTCAGTTTAAATAGTGTCTCCACATTCTCAGTTTAAATACAGTGTGTCTCCACATTCTCAGTTTAAATACAGTGCCTCCGCATTCTCAGTTTAAATACAGTGTGTCTCCACATTCTCAGCTTAAATACAGTGTCTCCACATTCTCAGCTTAAATACAGTCTCCACATTCTCAGCTTAAATACAGTGTGTCTCCACATTCTCAGTTTAAATACAGTGTGCCTCCACATTCTCAGTTTAAATACAGTGTGCCTCCACATTCTCAGCTTAAATACAGTGTGCCTTGGCATTCTCAGCTTAAATACAGTGTCTCCACATTCTCAGCTTAAATACAGTGTGTCTCCACATTCTCAGCTTAAATACAGTGTCTCCACATTCTCAGTTTAAATACAGTGTGTCTCCACATTCTCAGCTTAAATACAGTGTGTCTCCACATTCTCAGCTTAAATACAGCGTGTCTCCACATTCTCAGTTTAAATACAGTGTCTCCACATTCTCAGCTTAAATACAGTGTGTCTCCACATTCTCAGCTTAAATAAAGTGTCTCCACATTCTCAGCTTAAATACAGTGTCTCCACATTCTCAGCTTAAATACAGTGTCTCCACATTCTCAGTTTAAATACAGCGTCTCCACATTCTCAGCTTAAATACACTGTGTCTCCACATTCTCAGCTTAAATAGTTTGTCTCCACATTCTCAGCTTAAATAAAGTGTCTCCACATTCTCAGCTTAAATACAGTGTCTCCACATCCCAGCAGGCAGGGCATTCCACGGCCTCACTACTCTTTGCGTAAAGAACCTACCTCTGACCTCTGTCCTATATCTATTACCCCTCAGTTTAAGGCTATGTCCCCTCGTGCTAGCCATTTCCATCCGCGGGAGAAGGCTCTCACTGTCCACCCTATCTAACCCTCTGATCATTTTGTATGCCTCTATTAAGTCTCCTCTTAACCTTCTTCTCTCCAACGAAAACAACCTCAAGTCCATCAGCCTTTCCTCATAAGATTTTCCCTCCATACCAGGCAACATCCTGGTAACTCTCCTCTGCACCCGCTCCAAAGCCTCCACGTCCTTCCTATAATGCGGTGACCAGAACTGTACGTAATACTCCAAATGCGGCCGTACCAGAGTTCTGTACAGCTGCAACATGACCTCCTGACTCCGGAACTCAATCCCTCTACCAATAAAGGCCAACACTCCATAGGCCTTCTTCACCACCCTATCAACCTGGGTGGCAACTTTCAGGGATCTATGTACATGGACACCTAGATCCCTCTGCTCATCCACACTTTCAAGAACTTTTCCATTAGCCAAATATTCCACATTCCTGTTATTCCTTCCAAAGTGAATCACCTCACACCTCTCTACATTAAACTCCATTTGCCACCTCTCAGCCCAGCACTGCAGCTTATCTATATCCCCCTGTAACCTGCTACTTCCGTCCACACTATCGACAACACCACCGACTTTAGTATCGTCTGCAAATTTAATCACCCACCCTTCTGCTTAAATAGTGTGTCTCCACATTCTCAGCTTAAATACAGTGCCTCCACATTCTCAGTTTAAATACAGTGTGTCTCCACATTCTCAGCTTAAATACAGTGTGTCTCCACATTCTCAGCTTAAATACACTGTGTCTCCACATTCTCAGCTTAAATACAGTGTGTCTCCACATTCTCAGCTTAAATACAGTGTGTCTCCACATTCTCAGTTTAAATACAGTGTCTCCACATTCTCAGTTGAAATACAGTGTGCCTCCACATTTTCAGCTTAAATACAGTGTCTCCGCATTCTCAGCTTAAATACAGTGTCTCCACATTCTCAGTTTAAATACAGTGTGCCTCCGCATTCTCAGCTTAAATACAGTGTCTCCACATGCTCATCTTAAATACAGTGTCTCCACATTCTCAGTTTAAATACAGTGTGTCTCCACATTCTCAGCTTAAATACAGTGTGTCTCCACATTCTCAACTTAAATACACTGTGTCTCCACATTCTCAGCTTAAATACACTGTGTCTCCACATTCTCAGCTTAAATACAGTGTGTCTCCACATTCTCAGCTTAAATACAGTGTGTCTCCACATTCTCAGCTTAAATACAGTGTGTCTCCACATTCTCAGTTTAAATACAGTGTCTCCACATTCTCAGTTGAAATACAGTGTGCCTCCACATTTTCAGCTTAAATACAGTGTCTCCGCATTCTCAGTTTAAATACAGTGTCTCCACATTCTCAGTTTAAATACAGTGTGCCTCCGCATTCTCAGCTTAAATACAGTTTGTCTCCACATTCTCAGTTTAAATAAAGTGTCTCCACATTCTCAGTTTAAATACAGTGTGTCTCCACATTCTCAGTTTAAATACAGTGTGTCTCCGCATTCTCAGTTTAAATACAGTGTGTCTCCACATTCTCAGCTTAAATACAGTGTGTCTCCACATTCTCAGCTTAAATACACTGTGTCTCCACATTCTCAGGATTTCTGGGCTGCTGACACAGCTCTGCCCAGACGATGGCCACTCTTAGTACCTTTGACCACGACGAACAAAATTGAAAAACAATTCCCTTTACAGTCAGAGACAGAGAGTGACACACAAAGACACACACACAGTGAGCAAGAAAGGACAGAGAGTGGAAGTCAAAGAGGACTGAGAGGCACATACAAAGTGTGAGCGAAAGTGTGAGGAAGAAAAAGGATAAAGTGAGAGAGACAGACATATATAAACAACATGAGACAGAGAGAGACAGACAGACATATATCAACAATGTGAGACAGAGAGAGAGACAGACATATATAAACAATGTGATACAGAGAGAGACAGACATTTATAAACAATGTGAGACAGAGAGACAGGCAGACATATATAAACAATGTGAGACAGAGAGAGAGACAGACATATGTAAACAATGTGAGACAGACAGACATATATAAACAATGTGAGCCAGAGAGACTGACATATATAAACAATGTGAGACAGAGGTAGATATATATATATATAAACAATGTGAGACAGACAGACATATATAAACAATGTGAGACAGAGAGACAGGGAGACAGACAGACCGACATATATAAACAATGTGAGACAGAGAGAGAGACAGACATATATAAACAATGTGATACAGAGAGACAGACATTTATAAACAATGTGAGACAGAGAGAGAGACAGACATATATAAACAATGTGAGACAGAGAGACAGACATTTATAAACAATGTGAGACAGAGAGAGAGACAGACATATATAAACAATGTGAGACAGAGAGAGAGAGAGACATATATAAACAATGTGAGACAGAGAGACAGACAGACAGACATACATAAACAATGTGAGACAGAGAGAGAGAGAGACATATATAAACAATGTGATACAGAGAGAGACAGACATTTATAAACAATGTGAGACAGAGAGACAGACAGACAGACATACATAAACAATGTGAGACAGAGAGAGAGACAGACATATGTAAACAATGTGAGACAGACAGACATATATAAACAATGTGAGCCAGAGAGACTGACATATATAAACAATGTGAGACAGAGGTAGATATATATATATATATAAACAATGTGAGACAGACAGACATATATAAACAATGTGAGACAGAGAGACAGGGAGACAGACAGACCGACATATATAAACAATGTGAGACAGAGAGAGAGACAGACATATATAAACAATGTGATACAGAGAGACAGACATTTATAAACAATGTGAGACAGAGAGAGAGACAGACATATATAAACAATGTGAGACAGAGAGACAGACATTTATAAACAATGTGAGACAGAGAGAGAGACAGACATATATAAACAATGTGAGACAGAGAGAGAGAGAGACATATATAAACAATGTGAGACAGAGAGACAGACAGACAGACATACATAAACAATGTGAGACAGAGAGAGAGAGAGACATATATAAACAATGTGATACAGAGAGAGACAGACATTTATAAACAATGTGAGACAGAGAGACAGACAGACAGACATACATAAACAATGTGAGACAGAGAGAGAGAGACATATATAAACAATGTGATACAGAGAGACAGACATTTATAAACAATGTGAGACAGAGAGAGAGACAGACATCTCTAAACAATGTGAGACAGAGAGAGAGAGACAGACAGACATATATAAACAATGTGAGACAGAGAGACAGACAGACATATATAAACAATGTGAGACAGAGAGAGAGAGAGACAGACATGTATAAACAATGTGAGAGGGAGAGAGACAGACAGACAGACAGATATAAACAATGTGAGACAGAGAGACAGACAGACATATATAAACAATGTGAGACAGAGAGAGAGACAGACAGACATATATAAACAATGTGAGACAGAGAGAGACAGAGAGACAGACAGACCGACATATATAAACAATGTGAGACAGAGAGACAGACAGACAGACAGATAGATATAATCAATGTGAGACAGAGAGACAGACAGACCGACATATATAAACAATGTGAGACAGAGAGAGAGAGAGACAGACAGACAGATATAAACAATGTGAGACAGAGAGACAGACAGACCGACATATATAAACAATGTGAGACAGAGAGACAGACAGACCGACATATATAAACAACATGAGACAGAGAGACAGACAGACAGACAGACATATATAAACAATGTGAGACAGAGAGAGAGAGACAGACATATATAAACAGTGTGAGAGAGAGAGAGACAGACAGACATATATAAACAATGTGAGACAGAGAGAGACAGACATATGTAAACAATGTGAGACAGAGAGAGAGAGACAGACATATATAAACAGTGTGAGAGAGAGACAGACAGACATATATAAACAATGTGAGACAGAGAGAGACAGACAGACATATATAAACAATGTGAGACAGAGACAGACAGACATATATAAACAATGTGAGACAGAGAGAGACAGACATATGTAAACAATGTGAGACAGAGAGAGACAGACAGACATATATAAACAATGAGACAGAGAGAGACAGACAGGCATATATAAACAATGAGACAGAGAGAGACAGACAGACATATATAAACAATGAGACAGAGAGAGAGACAGACAGACATATATAAACAATGTGAGACAGAGAGAGAGACAGACATATGTAAACAATGTGAGACAGAGAGAGAGACAGACCTATATAAACAATGTGAGATGGCGAGAGATTGAGACAGAGAATCAGACATAAACAATGTGAGACAGAAAGAGAGACAGACAGACATATATAAACAGTGTGTGAAACAATGTGTGGGAGAGAGAGACAGACATATATAAACAACGTGAGAGACAGAAAGACGTAGATAAACAGTACAATGTCTTACAACACCAGGTTAAAGTCCAACAGGTTTGTTTCGAATCACTAACCTTCGGAGCACTGCTCCTGCCTCAGGTGAATGAAGAAGTAGGTTCCACAAACACATAAATAGACAAAGCCAATGATGCAAGACGATACTTTGAATGCGAGTCTTTGCAGGTAATTAAGTCTTTACAGGTCCAGACGGAGCAACTGGAGAAAGGGATAATCACAGCCTGTGGGCTGGTTTAGCACAGTGGGCTAAATAATTAGCTTGCAATGGAGAACAAGGCAGCAGCGCGGGTTCAATTCCGGTCTCCTTGAACAGGTGCCGGAATGTGGCGACTAGAGGCTTTTCACAGTAACTTCATTGAAGCCTACTTGTGACAATAAGCGATTATTATTATTCTTCAAAGTATCGTCTTGCATCTTTGACTTTGTCTATATATATGTTTCTGGAACCTACCTCTTCATTCTCCTGAGGAAGGAGCTGCGCTCCGAAAGCTAGTGATTCAAAACAAATCTGTTGGGCTTTAACCTGGTGTCGTAAGACTTTTTACTGTGCTCACCCCAGTCCAACGCCGGCAACTCCACATCATATATAAACAATGTGTGAGATATATATATATATATATATATATATAAACAATGTGAAAGAGAGAGACAAATAAACGATGGTCGGAATTCTCCGACCCTCCCCGCCGGAATCGCGCCCAGCGCGGGGGCGGAGAATAGTCATTCACGGCGGAATTCCGGTGTGACGGCGGTTACGCGAGTCTCTGTGAACACGCCTGTCCCGCCCGCGCGGTCGACGCGCTGCCGGCCCCCGCGCCGATTCTCCACAGTCGTCCAACCGAACTCCCGCCGGCGTGGTTTACATGTGATACCACCCGGCAGGAGCTGGGACCCGTGGCTCGGTGGCGGTCCTGGTGAGGGGAGGGGGGTGTATGACTCCGGGGGGGGGTCCTCAGCGGTGGCCAGGCCGACGATCGGGGGTCACCGATAGGTGGACCATCGCGATCTGGGACGCACCTACCTCACTCCGCGCGGGCCCGCTGTGTGGCTCCGCCATGTTGGCCACGCTGAGGTGGACTGCCACATGCATGCGCGGACCCGCTTATGGCCACTGTGCGCATGCGCGGGCGGCGGTCTGGCTAGCAGGGTCCCGCCGGCAGCCAGGGCTGCCGGGTGCATGCCGGGGCTTTGGCTAGCCCCCTGGAAAAAGGAGAATCACCCCGGACCTTCAAGGAAAATGTCCAAAGTGATTCTCGCCCGTTTTTCGGCGGGCGTGGGGACTTAGTCCCGAGAAGGTAGAATCCTGCCCAATGTGAGGGGGAGACAAATATAAACAATGTGAGACAGAGAGAGACAGACAGACATATATAAACAATGTAAGAGAGAGAGAGAGAGACAAACATATATAAACAGTGTGACAGAGAGAGACAGAGACATATATAAACAATGTAAGAGAGAGAGAGACAAACATATATAAACAGTGTGACAGAGAGAGAGAGACAAACATATCTAAACAATGTGAGACAGAGAGAGAGACAGACATATGTAAACAATGTGAGACAGAGAGACAGACAGACATATATAAACAATGTGAGACAGAGAGACAAACATATATAAACAGTGTGACAGAGAGAGAGAGATAAACATATATAAACAGTGTGACAGAGAGAGAGAGACAAACATATATAAACAATGTAAGAGAGAGAGAGAGACAGACATATATAAACAATGTGAGAGAGAGAGAGAGACAAACATATATAAACAATGTGAGACAGAGAGAGAGACAGACATATATAAACAGTGTGACAGAGAGAGAGAGACAAACATATATAAACAGTGTGACAGAGAGAGAGAGACAAACATATATAAACAATGTAAGAGAGAGAGAGACAGACATATATAAACAATGTGAGACAGAGAGAGAGACAAACATATATAAACAGTGTGACAGAGAGAGACAAACATATATAAACAGTGTGACAGAGAGAGAGAGACAAACATATATCAACAATGTAAGAGAGAGAGAGACAGACATATATAAACAATGTGAGACAGAGAGAGAGACAAACATATATAAACAGTGTGACAGAGAGAGACAAACATATATAAACAGTGTGACAGAGAGAGAGAGACAAACATATATAAACAGTGTGACAGAGAGAGACAAACATATATAAACAATGTAAGAGAGAGAGAGACAGACATATATAAACAATGTAAGCGAGAGATAGAGACAAACATATATAAACAGTGTGACAGAGAGAGAGAGACAAACATATATAAACAGTGTGATAGAGAGAGAGAGACAAACATATATAAACAGTGTGACAGAGAGAGAGAGACAAACATATATAAACAGTGTGACAGAGAGAGAGAGACAAACATATATAAACAATGTGTGTGAGAGCGAGAGAGAGACAGACATATATAAACAATGTGTGTGAGAGCGAGAGCCAGATAGAATAACAAATATAAACAATGTGTGTGAGAGTGAGAGAGAGATAGACTAACATATATAAACAATGTGTGTGAGTGAGAGAGAGATAGACTAACATATATAAACAATGTGTGTGAGTGAGAAAGAGAGATAGACTAACATATATAAACAATGTGCGTGAGAGTGAGAGAGAGATAGACTAACATATATAAACAATGCGTGTGAGAGTGAGAGATAGACTAACATATATAAACAATGTGTGTGAGAGCGAGAGAGAGATAGACTAACATATATAAACAATGTGTGTGTGAGCGAGAGAGAGATAGACTAACATATATAAACAGTGTGTGAGAGTGAGAGAGAGATAGACTAACATATATAAACAATGTGTGTGAGAGCGAGAGAGAGATAGACTAACATATATAAACAATGTGTGTGAGAGCGAGAGAGAGATAGACTAACATATATAAACAATGTGTGTGAGAGTGAGAGATAGACTAACATATATAAACAATGTGCGTGAGAGTGAGAGAGAGATAGACTAACATATATAAACAATGCGTGTGAGAGTGAGAGATAGACTAACATATATAAACAATGTGTGTGAGAGCGAGAGAGAGATAGACTAACATATATAAACAATGTGTGTGTGAGCGAGAGAGAGATAGACTAACATATATAAACAATGTGTGTGAGAGTGAGAGATAGACTAACATATATAAACAATGTGTGAGAGCGAGAGAGAGAGATAGACTAACATATATAAACAATGTGTGTGAGAGTGAGAGATAGACTAACATATATAAACAATGTGTGTGAGAGCGAGAGAGAGATAGACTAACATATATAAACAGTGTGTGTGAGAGCGAGAGCCAGATAGACTAACATATATAAACAATGTGTGTGAGAGTGAGAGAGAGATAGACTAACATATATAAACAATGTGTGTGAGTGAGAGACAGATAGACTAACATCTATAAACAATGTGTGTGAGGGAGAGAGAGAGATAGACTAACATATATAAACAATGTGCGTGAGAGTGAGAGAGAGATAGACTAACATATATAAACAATGTGTGTGTGAGCGAGAGAGAGATAGACTAACATATATAAACAGTGTGTGAGAGCGAGAGAGAGATAGACTAACATATATAAACAATGTGTGTGAGAGTGAGAGATAGACTAACATATATAAACAATGTGTGAGAGCGAGAGAGAGAGATAGACAAACATATATAAACAATGTGTGTGAGAGTGAGAGATAGACTAACATATATAAACAATGTGTGTGAGAGCGAGAGAGAGATAGACTAACATATATAAACAATGTGTGTGAGAGCGAGAGAGATAGACTAACATATATAAACAATGTGTGTGAGAGAGAGAGATAGACTAACATATATAAACAATGTGTGTGAGAGCGAGAGAGATAGACTAACATATATAAACAATGTGTGTGAGAGCGAGAGCCAGATAGACTAACATATATAAACAATGTGTGTGAGAGTGAGAGAGAGATAGACTAACATATATAAACAATGTGCGTGAGAGTGAGAGAGAGATAGACTAACATATATAAACAATGCGTGTGAGAGTGAGAGATAGACTAACATATATAAACAATGTGTGTGAGAGCGAGAGAGAGATAGACTAACATATATAAACAATGTGTGTGTGAGCGAGAGAGAGATAGACGAACATATATAAACAGTGTGAAAGAGAGAGATAGACTAACATATATAAACAATGTGTGTGAGAGTGAGAGAGAGATAGACTAACATATATAAACAATGTGTGTGAGAGTGAGAGATAGACTAACATATATAAACAATGTGTGAGAGCGAGAGAGAGAGAGATAGACTAACATATATAAACAGTGTGAAAGAGAGAGATAGACTAACATATATAAACAATGTGTGTGAGAGTGAGAGAGAGATAGACTAACATATATAAACAATGTGTGTGAGAGCGAGAGAGAGATAGACTAACATATATAAACAATGTGTGTGAGAGTGAGAGATAGACTAACATATATAAACAATGTGTGAGAGCGAGAGAGAGAGATAGACTAACATATATAAACAATGTGTGTGAGAGTGAGAGATAGACTAACATATATAAACAATGTGTGTGAGAGCGAGAGAGAGATAGACTAACATATATAAACAATGTGTGTGAGAGCGAGAGAGATAGACTAACATATATAAACAATGTGTGTGAGAGAGAGAGAGAGACTAACATATATAAACAATGTGTGTGAGAGTGAGAGAGAGATAGACTAACATATATAAACAATGTGTGTGAGAGCGAGAGAGAGATAGACTAACATATATAAACAATGTTTGTGAGAGTGCGAGAGAGATAGACTAACATATATAAACAATGTGTGTGAGAGCGAGAGAGAGATAGACTAACATATATAAACAATGTGTGCGAGAGAGAGATAGACTAACATATATAAACAGTGTGTGAGAGTGAGAGAGAGATAGACTAACATATATAAACAATGTGTGTGAGAGCGAGAGAGAGATAGACTAACATATATAAACAATGTGTGTGAGAGCGAGAGAGAGATAGACTAACATATATAAACAATGTGTGTGAGAGTGAGAGATAGACTAACATATATAAACAATGTGCGTGAGAGTGAGAGAGAGATAGACTAACATATATAAACAATGCGTGTGAGAGTGAGAGATAGACTAACATATATAAACAATGTGTGTGAGAGCGAGAGAGAGATAGACTAACATATATAAACAATGTGTGTGTGAGCGAGAGAGAGATAGACTAACATATATAAACAATGTGTGTGAGAGTGAGAGATAGACTAACATATATAAACAATGTGTGAGAGCGAGAGAGAGAGATAGACTAACATATATAAACAATGTGTGTGAGAGTGAGAGATAGACTAACATATATAAACAATGTGTGTGAGAGCGAGAGAGAGATAGACTAACATATATAAACAGTGTGTGTGAGAGCGAGAGCCAGATAGACTAACATATATAAACAATGTGTGTGAGAGTGAGAGAGAGATAGACTAACATATATAAACAATGTGTGTGAGTGAGAGACAGATAGACTAACATCTATAAACAATGTGTGTGAGGGAGAGAGAGAGATAGACTAACATATATAAACAATGTGCGTGAGAGTGAGAGAGAGATAGACTAACATATATAAACAATGTGTGTGTGAGCGAGAGAGAGATAGACTAACATATATAAACAGTGTGTGAGAGCGAGAGAGAGATAGACTAACATATATAAACAATGTGTGTGAGAGTGAGAGATAGACTAACATATATAAACAATGTGTGAGAGCGAGAGAGAGAGATAGACAAACATATATAAACAATGTGTGTGAGAGTGAGAGATAGACTAACATATATAAACAATGTGTGTGAGAGCGAGAGAGAGATAGACTAACATATATAAACAATGTGTGTGAGAGCGAGAGAGATAGACTAACATATATAAACAATGTGTGTGAGAGAGAGAGATAGACTAACATATATAAACAATGTGTGTGAGAGCGAGAGAGATAGACTAACATATATAAACAATGTGTGTGAGAGCGAGAGCCAGATAGACTAACATATATAAACAATGTGTGTGAGAGTGAGAGAGAGATAGACTAACATATATAAACAATGTGCGTGAGAGTGAGAGAGAGATAGACTAACATATATAAACAATGTGTGTGAGAGTGAGAGATAGACTAACATATATAAACAATGTGTGTGAGAGCGAGAGAGAGATAGACTAACATATATAAACAATGTGTGTGTGAGCGAGAGAGAGATAGACGAACATATATAAACAGTGTGAAAGAGAGAGATAGACTAACATATATAAACAATGTGTGTGAGAGTGAGAGAGAGATAGACTAACATATATAAACAATGTGTGTGAGAGTGAGAGATAGACTAACATATATAAACAATGTGTGAGAGCGAGAGAGAGAGAGATAGACTAACATATATAAACAGTGTGAAAGAGAGAGATAGACTAACATATATAGACAATGTGTGTGAGAGTGAGAGAGAGATAGACTAACATATATAAACAATGTGTGTGAGAGCGAGAGAGAGATAGACTAACATATATAAACAATGTGTGTGAGAGTGAGAGATAGACTAACATATATAAACAATGTGTGAGAGCGAGAGAGAGAGATAGACTAACATATATAAACAATGTGTGTGAGAGTGAGAGATAGACTAACATATATAAACAATGTGTGTGAGAGCGAGAGCCAGATAGACTAACATATATAAACAATGTGTGTGAGAGTGAGAGAGAGATAGACTAACATATATAAACAATGTGTGTGAGAGCGAGAGAGAGATAGACTAACATATATAAACAATGTGTGTGAGAGTGCGAGAGAGATAGACTAACATATATAAACAATGTGTGTGAGAGTGAGAGAGAGATAGACTAACATATATAAACAATGTGTGCGAGCGAGAGATAGACTAACATATATAAACAATGTGTGAGAGTGAGAGAGAGATAGACTATCATATATAAACAATGTGTGTGAGAGTGAGAGATAGACTAACATATATAAACAATGTGTGTGAGAGAGAGATAGACTAACATATATAAACAATGTGTGTGAGAGGGAGAGATAGACTAACATGTATAAACAATGTGTGTGAGAGCGAGAGAGAGAGATAGACTAACATATATAAACAATGTGTGTGAGAGTGATAGATAGACTAACATATATAAACAATGTGTGTGAGAGTGATAGATAGACTAACATATATAAACAGTGTGTGAGAGCGAGAGAGAGATAGACTAACATATATAAACAATGTGTGTGAGAGCGAGAGAGAGATAGACTAACATATATAAACAATGTGTGTGAGAGCGAGAGAGATAGACTAACATATATAAACAATGTGTGTGAGAGAGTGAGATAGACTAACATATATAAACAATGTGTGTGAGAGTGAGAGAGAGATAGACTAACATATATAAACAATGTGCGTGAGAGTGAGAGAGAG
Source organism: Scyliorhinus torazame (assembly GCF_047496885.1). Lineage (NCBI taxonomy): Eukaryota > Metazoa > Chordata > Chondrichthyes > Carcharhiniformes > Scyliorhinidae > Scyliorhinus > Scyliorhinus torazame. Next base: position 268,525,726 of record NC_092714.1, on the reverse strand, counting down.
ATAGACTAACATATATAAACAATGCGTGTGAGAGTGAGAGATAGACTAACATATATAAACAATGTGTGTGAGAGCGAGAGAGAGATAGACTAACATATATAAACAATGTGTGTGTGAGCGAGAGAGAGATAGACTAACATATATAAACAGTGTGTGAGAGTGAGAGAGAGATAGACTAACATATATAAACAATGTGTGTGAGAGCGAGAGAGAGATAGACTAACATATATAAACAATGTGTGTGAGAGCGAGAGAGAGATAGACTAACATATATAAACAATGTGTGTGAGAGTGAGAGATAGACTAACATATATAAACAATGTGTGAGAGCGAGAGAGAGAGATAGACTAACATATATAAACAATGTGTGTGAGAGTGAGAGATAGACTAACATATATAAACAATGTGTGTGAGAGCGAGAGAGAGATAGACTAACATATATAAACAGTGTGTGTGAGAGCGAGAGCCAGATAGACTAACATATATAAACAATGTGTGTGAGTGAGAGACAGATAGACTAACATCTATAAACAATGTGCGTGAGAGTGAGAGAGAGATAGACTAACATATATAAACAATGCGTGTGAGAGTGAGAGATAGACTAACATATAAAAAAAAACAATGTGTGTGAGAGCGAGAGAGAGATAGACTAACATATATAAACAATGTGTGTGTGAGCGAGAGAGAGATAGACTAACATATATAAACAGTGTGTGAGAGCGAGAGAGAGATAGACTAACATATATAAACAATGTGTGTGAGAGTGAGAGATAGACTAACATATATAAACAATGTGTGAGAGCGAGAGAGAGAGATAGACAAACATATATAAACAATGTGTGTGAGAGTGAGAGATAGACTAACATATATAAACAATGTGTGTGAGAGCGAGAGAGAGATAGACTAACATATATAAACAATGTGTGTGAGAGCGAGAGAGATAGACTAACATATATAAACAATGTGTGTGAGAGAGAGAGATAGACTAACATATATAAACAATGTGTGTGAGAGCGAGAGAGATAGACTAACATATATAAACAATGTGTGTGAGAGCGAGAGCCAGATAGACTAACATATATAAACAATGTGTGTGAGAGTGAGAGAGAGATAGACTAACATATATAAACAATGTGCGTGAGAGTGAGAGAGAGATAGACTAACATATATAAACAATGCGTGTGAGAGTGAGAGATAGACTAACATATATAAACAATGTGTGTGAGAGCGAGAGAGAGATAGACTAACATATATAAACAATGTGTGTGTGAGCGAGAGAGAGATAGACGAACATATATAAACAGTGTGAAAGAGAGAGATAGACTAACATATATAAACAATGTGTGTGAGAGTGAGAGAGAGATAGACTAACATATATAAACAATGTGTGTGAGAGTGAGAGATAGACTAACATATATAAACAATGTGTGAGAGCGAGAGAGAGAGAGATAGACTAACATATATAAACAGTGTGAAAGAGAGAGATAGACTAACATATATAAACAATGTGTGTGAGAGTGAGAGAGAGATAGACTAACATATATAAACAATGTGTGTGAGAGCGAGAGAGAGATAGACTAACATATATAAACAATGTGTGTGAGAGTGAGAGATAGACTAACATATATAAACAATGTGTGAGAGCGAGAGAGAGAGATAGACTAACATATATAAACAATGTGTGTGAGAGTGAGAGATAGACTAACATATATAAACAATGTGTGTGAGAGCGAGAGAGAGATAGACTAACATATATAAACAATGTGTGTGAGAGCGAGAGAGATAGACTAACATATATAAACAATGTGTGTGAGAGAGAGAGATAGACTAACATATATAAACAATGTGTGTGAGAGTGAGAGAGAGATAGACTAACATATATAAACAATGTGTGTGAGAGCGAGAGAGAGATAGACTAACATATATAAACAATGTGTGTGAGAGTGCGAGAGAGATAGACTAACATATATAAACAATGTGTGTGAGAGTGAGAGAGAGATAGACTAACATATATAAACAATGTGTGCGAGAGAGAGATAGACTAACATATATAAACAATGTGTGAGAGTGAGAGAGAGATAGACTATCATATATAAACAATGTGTGTGAGAGTGAGAGATAGACTAACATATATAAACAATGTGTGTGACAGAGAGATAGACTAACATATATAAACAATGTGTGTGAGAGGGAGAGATAGACTAACATGTATAAACAATGTGTGTGAGAGCGAGAGAGAGAGATAGACTAACATTTATAAACAATGTGTGTGAGAGTGATAGATAGACTAACATATATAAACAATGTGTGTGAGAGTGATAGATAGACTAACATATATAAACAGTGTGTGAGAGCGAGAGAGAGATAGACTAACATATATAAACAATGTGTGTGAGAGCGAGAGAGAGATAGACTAACATATATAAACAATGTGTGTGAGAGCGAGAGAGATAGACTAACATATATAAACAATGTGTGTGAGAGAGAGAGATAGACTAACATATATAAACAATGTGTGTGAGAGTGAGAGAGAGATAGACTAACATATATAAACAATGTGCGTGAGAGTGAGAGATAGACTAACATATATAAACAATGCGTGTGAGAGTGAGAGATAGACTAACATATATAAACAATGTGTGTGAGAGCGAGAGAGAGATAGACTAACATATATAAACAATGTGTGTGTGAGCGAGAGAGAGATAGACTAACATATATAAACAGTGTGTGAGAGTGAGAGAGAGATAGACTAACACATATAAACAATGTGTGTGAGAGTGAGAGAGAGATAGACTAACATATATAAACAATGTGTGAGAGAGCGAGAGAGAGATAGACTAACATATATAAACAATGTGTGTGAGAGCGAGAGAGAGATAGACTAACATATATAAACAATGTGTGTGAGAGTGAGAGATAGACTAACATATATAAACAATGTGTGAGAGCGAGAGAGAGAGATAGACTAACATATATAAACAATGTGTGTGAGAGTGAGAGATAGAATAATATATATAAACAATGTGTGTGAGAGCGAGAGAGAGATAGACTAACATATATAAACAATGTGTGTGAGAGCGAGAGCCAGATAGACTAACATATATAAACAATGTGTGTGAGAGTGAGAGAGAGATAGACTAACATATATAAACAATGTGTGTGAGTGAGAGAGAGATAGACTAACATATATAAACAATGTGTGTGAGTGAGAGAGAGAGATAGACTAACATATATAAAAAATGTGCGTGAGAGTGAGAGAGAGATAGACTAACATATATAAACAATGTGTGTGAGAGTGAGAGATAGAATAATATATATAAACAATGTGTGTGAGAGCGAGAGAGAGATAGACTAACATATATAAACAATGTGTGTGAGAGCGAGAGCCAGATAGACTAACATATATAAACAATGTGTGTGAGAGTGAGAGAGAGATAGACTAACATATATAAACAATGTGTGTGAGTGAGAGAGAGATAGACTAACATATATAAACAATGTGTGTGAGTGAGAGAGAGAGATAGACTAACATATATAAAAAATGTGCGTGAGAGTGAGAGAGAGATAGACTAACATATATAAACAATGCGTGTGAGAGTGAGAGATAGACTAACATATATAAACAATGTGTGTGAGAGCGAGAGAGAGATAGACTAACATATATAAACAATGTGTATGTGAGCGAGAGAGAGATAGACTAACATATATAAAAAGTGTGTGAGAGTGAGAGAGAGATAGACTAACACATATAAACAATGTGTGTGTGAGCGAGAGAGAGATAGACTAACATATATAAACAGTGTGTGAGAGTGAGAGAGAGATAGACTAACATATATAAACAATGTGTGTGAGAGTGAGATAGACTAACATATATAAACAATGTGTCAGAGCGAGAGAGAGAGTTAGACTAACATATATAAACAATGTGTGTGAGAGTGAGAGATAGACTAACATATATAAACAATGTGTGTGAGAGCGAGAGAGATAGACTAACATATATAAACAATGTGTGTGAGAGCGAGAGCCAGATAAACTAACATATATAAACAATGTGTGTGAGAGCGAGAGAGATAGACTAACAAAAATAAACAATGTGTGTGAGAGAGAGAGATAGACTAACATATATAAACAATGTGTGTGAGAGTGAGAGAGAGATAGACTAACATATATAAACAATGTGCGTGAGAGTGAGAGAGAGATAGACTAACATATATAAACAATGCGTGTGAGAGTGAGAGATAGACTAACATATATAAACAATGTGTGTGAGAGCGAGAGAGAGATAGACTAACATATATAAACAATGTGTGTGTGAGCGAGATAGAGATAGACTAACATATATAAACAGTGTGTGAGAGTGAGAGAGAGATAGACTAACACATATAAACAATGTGTGTGAGAGTGAGAGAGAGATAGACTAACATATATAAACAATGTGTGTGAGAGCGAGAGAGAGATAGACTAACATATATAAACAATGTGTGTGAGAGCGAGAGAGAGATAGACTAACATATATAAACAATGTGTGTGAGAGTGAGAGATAGACTAACATATATAAACAATGTGTGAGAGCGAGAGAGAGAGATAGACTAACATATATAAACAATGTGTGTGAGAGTGAGAGATAGAATAACATATATAAACAATGTGTGTGAGAGCGAGAGAGATAGACTAACATATATAAACAATGTGTGTGAGAGCGAGAGCCAGATAGACTAACATATATAAACAATGTGTGTGAGAGTGAGAGAGAGATAGACTAACATATATAAACAATGTGTGTGAGTGAGAGAGAGATAGACTAACATATATAAACAATGTGTGTGAGTGAGAGAGAGAGATAGACTAACATATATAAAAAATGTGCGTGAGAGTGAGAGAGAGATAGACTAACATATATAAACAATGCGTGTGAGAGTGAGAGATAGACTAACATATATAAACAATGTGTGTGAGAGCGAGAGAGAGATAGACTAACATATATAAACAATGTGTATGTGAGCGAGAGAGAGATAGACTAACATATATAAACAGTGTGTGAGAGTGAGAGAGAGATAGACTAAGACATATAAACAATGTGTGTGTGAGCGAGAGAGAGATAGACTAACATATATAAACAGTGTGTGAGAGTGAGAGAGAGATAGACTAACATATATAAACAATGTGTGTGAGAGTGAGAGATAGACTAACATATATAAACAGTGTGTCAGAGCGAGAGAGAGAGATAGACTAACATATATAAACAATGTGTGTGAGAGTGAGAGATAGACTAACATATATAAACAATGTGTGTGAGAGCGAGAGAGATAGACTAACATATATAAACAATGTGTGTGAGAGCGAGAGCCAGATAGACTAACATATATAAACAATGTGTGTGAGAGTGAGAGAGAGATAGACTAACATATATAAACAATGTGCGTGAGAGTGAGAGAGAGATAGACTAACATATATAAACAATGCGTGTGAGAGTGAGAGATAGACTAACATATATAAACAATGTGTGTGAGAGCGAGAGAGAGATAGACTAACATATATAAACAATGTGTGTGTGAGCGAGAGAGAGATAGACTAACATATATAAACAGTGTGTGAGAGTGAGAGAGAGATAGACTAACACATATAAACAATGTGTGTGAGAGCGAGAGAGAGATAGACTAACATATATAAACAATGTGTGTGAGGGAGAGAGAGAGATAGACGAACATATATAAACCATGTGCGTGAGAGTGAGAGAGAGATAGACTAACATATATAAACAATGCGTGTGAGAGTGAGAGATAGACTAACATATAAAAAAAAACAATGTGTGTGAGAGCGAGAGAGAGATAGACTAACATATATAAACAATGTGTGTGTGAGCGAGAGAGAGATAGACTAACATATATAAACAGTGTGTGAGAGCGAGAGAGAGATAGACTAACATATATAAACAATGTGTGTGAGAGTGAGAGATAGACTAACATATATAAACAATGTGTGAGAGCGAGAGAGAGAGATAGACAAACATATATAAACAATGTGTGTGAGAGTGAGAGATAGACTAACATATATAAACAATGTGTGTGAGAGCGAGAGAGAGATAGACTAACATATATAAACAATGTGTGTGAGAGCGAGAGAGATGGACTAACATATATAAACAATGTGTGTGAGAGAGAGAGATAGACTAACATATATAAACAATGTGTGTGAGAGTGAGAGAGAGATAGACTAACATATATAAACAATGTGTGTGAGAGCGAGAGAGAGATAGACTAACATATATAAACAATGTGTGTGAGAGCGAGAGAGATAGACTAACATATATAAACAATGTGTGTGAGAGAGAGAGATAGACTAACATATATAAACAATGTGTGTGAGAGTGAGAGAGAGATAGACTAACATATATAAACAATGTGTGTGAGAGCGAGAGAGAGATAGACTAACATATATAAACAATGTGTGTGAGAGTGCGAGAGAGATAGACTAACATATATAAACAATGTGTGTGAGAGTGAGAGAGAGATAGACTAACATATATAAACAATGTGTGCGAGAGAGAGATAGACTAACATATATAAACAATGTGTGAGAGTGAGAGAGAGATAGACTATCATATATAAACAATGTGTGTGAGAGTGAGAGATAGACTAACATATATAAACAATGTGTGTGACAGAGAGATAGACTAACATATATAAACAATGTGTGTGAGAGGGAGAGATAGACTAACATGTATAAACAATGTGTGTGAGAGCGAGAGAGAGAGATAGACTAACATTTATAAACAATGTGTGTGAGAGTGATAGATAGACTAACATATATAAACAATGTGTGTGAGAGTGATAGATAGACTAACATATATAAACAGTGTGTGAGAGCGAGAGAGAGATAGACTAACATATATAAACAATGTGTGTGAGAGCGAGAGAGAGATAGACTAACATATATAAACAATGTGTGTGAGAGCGAGAGAGATAGACTAACATATATAAACAATGTGTGTGAGAGAGAGAGATAGACTAACATATATAAACAATGTGTGTGAGAGTGAGAGAGAGATAGACTAACATATATAAACAATGTGCGTGAGAGTGAGAGAGAGATAGACTAACATATATAAACAATGCGTGTGAGAGTGAGAGATAGACTAACATATATAAACAATGTGTGTGAGAGCGAGAGAGAGATAGACTAACATATATAAACAATGTGTGTGTGAGCGAGAGAGAGATAGACTAACATATATAAACAGTGTGTGAGAGTGAGAGAGAGATAGACTAACACATATAAACAATGTGTGTGAGAGTGAGAGAGAGATAGACTAACATATATAAACAATGTGTGAGAGAGCGAGAGAGAGATAGACTAACATATATAAACAATGTGTGTGAGAGCGAGAGAGAGATAGACTAACATATATAAACAATGTGTGTGAGAGTGAGAGATAGACTAACATATATAAACAATGTGTGAGAGCGAGAGAGAGAGATAGACTAACATATATAAACAATGTGTGTGAGAGTGAGAGATAGAATAATATATATAAACAATGTGTGTGAGAGCGAGAGAGAGATAGACTAACATATATAAACAATGTGTGTGAGAGCGAGAGCCAGATAGACTAACATATATAAACAATGTGTGTGAGAGTGAGAGAGAGATAGACTAACATATATAAACAATGTGTGTGAGTGAGAGAGAGATAGACTAACATATATAAACAATGTGTGTGAGTGAGAGAGAGAGATAGACTAACATATATAAAAAATGTGCGTGAGAGTGAGAGAGAGATAGACTAACATATATAAACAATGCGTGTGAGAGTGAGAGATAGACTAACATATATAAACAATGTGTGTGAGAGCGAGAGAGAGATAGACTAACATATATAAACAATGTGTATGTGAGCGAGAGAGAGATAGACTAACATATATAAAAAGTGTGTGAGAGTGAGAGAGAGATAGACTAACACATATAAACAATGTGTGTGTGAGCGAGAGAGAGATAGACTAACATATATAAACAGTGTGTGAGAGTGAGAGAGAGATAGACTAACATATATAAACAATGTGTGTGAGAGTGAGATAGACTAACATATATAAACAATGTGTCAGAGCGAGAGAGAGAGTTAGACTAACATATATAAACAATGTGTGTGAGAGTGAGAGATAGACTAACATATATAAACAATGTGTGTGAGAGCGAGAGAGATAGACTAACATATATAAACAATGTGTGTGAGAGCGAGAGCCAGATAAACTAACATATATAAACAATGTGTGTGAGAGCGAGAGAGATAGACTAACAAAAATAAACAATGTGTGTGAGAGAGAGAGATAGACTAACATATATAAACAATGTGTGTGAGAGTGAGAGAGAGATAGACTAACATATATAAACAATGTGCGTGAGAGTGAGAGAGAGATAGACTAACATATATAAACAATGCGTGTGAGAGTGAGAGATAGACTAACATATATAAACAATGTGTGTGAGAGCGAGAGAGAGATAGACTAACATATATAAACAATGTGTGTGTGAGCGAGATAGAGATAGACTAACATATATAAACAGTGTGTGAGAGTGAGAGAGAGATAGACTAACACATATAAACAATGTGTGTGAGAGTGAGAGAGAGATAGACTAACATATATAAACAATGTGTGTGAGAGCGAGAGAGAGATAGACTAACATATATAAACAATGTGTGTGAGAGCGAGAGAGAGATAGACTAACATATATAAACAATGTGTGTGAGAGTGAGAGATAGACTAACATATATAAACAATGTGTGAGAGCGAGAGAGAGAGATAGACTAACATATATAAACAATGTGTGTGAGAGTGAGAGATAGAATAACATATATAAACAATGTGTGTGAGAGCGAGAGAGATAGACTAACATATATAAACAATGTGTGTGAGAGCGAGAGCCAGATAGACTAACATATATAAACAATGTGTGTGAGAGTGAGAGAGAGATAGACTAACATATATAAACAATGTGTGTGAGTGAGAGAGAGATAGACTAACATATATAAACAATGTGTGTGAGTGAGAGAGAGAGATAGACTAACATATATAAAAAATGTGCGTGAGAGTGAGAGAGAGATAGACTAACATATATAAACAATGCGTGTGAGAGTGAGAGATAGACTAACATATATAAACAATGTGTGTGAGAGCGAGAGAGAGATAGACTAACATATATAAACAATGTGTATGTGAGCGAGAGAGAGATAGACTAACATATATAAACAGTGTGTGAGAGTGAGAGAGAGATAGACTAAGACATATAAACAATGTGTGTGTGAGCGAGAGAGAGATAGACTAACATATATAAACAGTGTGTGAGAGTGAGAGAGAGATAGACTAACATATATAAACAATGTGTGTGAGAGTGAGAGATAGACTAACATATATAAACAGTGTGTCAGAGCGAGAGAGAGAGATAGACTAACATATATAAACAATGTGTGTGAGAGTGAGAGATAGACTAACATATATAAACAATGTGTGTGAGAGCGAGAGAGATAGACTAACATATATAAACAATGTGTGTGAGAGCGAGAGCCAGATAGACTAACATATATAAACAATGTGTGTGAGAGTGAGAGAGAGATAGACTAACATATATAAACAATGTGCGTGAGAGTGAGAGAGAGATAGACTAACATATATAAACAATGCGTGTGAGAGTGAGAGATAGACTAACATATATAAACAATGTGTGTGAGAGCGAGAGAGAGATAGACTAACATATATAAACAATGTGTGTGTGAGCGAGAGAGAGATAGACTAACATATATAAACAGTGTGTGAGAGTGAGAGAGAGATAGACTAACACATATAAACAATGTGTGTGAGAGCGAGAGAGAGATAGACTAACATATATAAACAATGTGTGTGAGGGAGAGAGAGAGATAGACGAACATATATAAACCATGTGCGTGAGAGTGAGAGAGAGATAGACTAACATATATAAACAATGCGTGTGAGAGTGAGAGATAGACTAACATATAAAAAAAAACAATGTGTGTGAGAGCGAGAGAGAGATAGACTAACATATATAAACAATGTGTGTGTGAGCGAGAGAGAGATAGACTAACATATATAAACAGTGTGTGAGAGCGAGAGAGAGATAGACTAACATATATAAACAATGTGTGTGAGAGTGAGAGATAGACTAACATATATAAACAATGTGTGAGAGCGAGAGAGAGAGATAGACAAACATATATAAACAATGTGTGTGAGAGTGAGAGATAGACTAACATATATAAACAATGTGTGTGAGAGCGAGAGAGAGATAGACTAACATATATAAACAATGTGTGTGAGAGCGAGAGAGATGGACTAACATATATAAACAATGTGTGTGAGAGAGAGAGATAGACTAACATATATAAACAATGTGTGTGAGAGTGAGAGAGAGATAGACTAACATATATAAACAATGTGTGTGAGAGCGAGAGCCAGATAGACTAACATATATAAACAATGTGTGTGAGAGTGAGAGAGAGATAGACTAACATATATAAACAATGTGCGTGAGAGTGAGAGAGAGATAGACTAACATATATAAACAATGTGTGTGAGAGTGAGAGATAGACTAACATATATAAACAATGTGTGTGAGAGCGAGAGAGAGATAGACTAACATATATAAACAATGTGTGTGTGAGCGAGAGAGAGATAGACTAACATATATAAACAGTGTGAAAGAGAGAGATAGACTAACACATATAATCAATGTGTGTGAGAGTGAGAGAGAGATAGACTAACATATATAAACAATGTGTGTGAGAGCGAGAGAGAGAGAAAGACTAACATATATAAACAATGTGTGTGAGAGTGAGAGAGAGATAGACTAACATATATAAACAATGTGTGTGAGAGTGAGAGATAGACTAACATATATAAACAATGTGTGAGAGCGAGAGAGAGAGAGATAGACTAACATATATAAACAGTGTGAAAGAGAGAGATAGACTAACATATATAAACAATGTGTGTGAGAGTGAGAGAGAGATAGACTAACATATATAAACAATGTGTGTGAGAGCGAGAGAGAGAGAGACTAACATATATAAACAATGTGTGTGAGAGTGAGAGATAGACTAACATATATAAACAATGTGTGAGAGCGAGAGAGAGAGATAGACGAACAGATATAAACAATGTGTGTGAGAGTGAGAGATAGACTAACATATATAAACAATGTGTGTGAGAGCGAGAGAGAGATAGACTAACATATATAAACAATGTGTGTGAGAGCGAGAGAGATGGACTAACATATATAAACAATGTGTGTGAGAGAGAGAGATAGACTAACATATATAAACAATGTGTGTGAGAGTGAGAGAGAGATAGACTAACATATATAAACAATGTGTGTGAGAGCGAGAGAGAGATAGACTAACATATATAAACAATTTGTGTGAGAGTGCGAGAGAGATAGACTAACATATATAAACAATGTGTGTGAGAGTGAGAGAGAGATAGACTAACATATATAAACAATGTGTGCGAGAGAGAGATAGACTAACATATATAAACAATGTGTGAGAGTGAGAGAGAGATAGACTATCATATATAAACAATGTGTGTGAGAGTGAGAGATAGACTAACATATATAAACAATGTGTGTGAGAGAGAGATAGACTAACATATATAAACAATGTGTGTGAGAGGGAGAGATAGACTAACATGTATAAACAATGTGTGTGAGAGCGAGAGAGAGAGATAGACTAACATATATAAACAATGTGTGTGAGAGTGATAGATAGACTAACATATATAAACAATGTGTGTGAGAGTGATAGATAGACTAACATATATCAACAGTGTGTGAGAGCGAGAGAGAGATAGACTAACATATATAAACAATGTGTGTGAGAGCGAGAGAGAGATAGACTAACATATATAAACAATGTGTGTGAGAGCGAGAGAGATAGACTAACATATATAAACAATGTGTGTGAGAGAGAGAGATAGACTAACATATATAAACAATGTGTGTGAGAGTGAGAGAGAGATAGACTAACATATATAAACAATGTGCGTGAGAGTGAGAGAGAGATAGACTAACATATATAAACAATGCGTGTGAGAGTGAGAGATAGACTAACATATATAAACAATGTGTGTGAGAGCGAGAGAGAGATAGACTAACATATATAAACAATGTGTATGTGAGCGAGAGAGAGATAGACTAACATATATAAACAGTGTGTGAGAGTGAGAGAGAGATAGACTAACACATATAAACAATGTGTGTGTGAGCGAGAGAGAGATAGACTAACATATATAAACAGTGTGTGAGAGTGAGAGAGAGATAGACTAACATATATAAACAATGTGTGTGAGAGTGAGAGATAGACTAACATATATAAACAATGTGTGAGAGCGAGAGAGAGAGATAGACTAACATATATAAACAATGTGTGTGAGAGTGAGAGATAGACTAACATATATAAAGAATGTGTGTGAGAGCGAGAGAGATAGACTAACATATATAAACAATGTGTGTGAGAGCGAGAGCCAGATAGACTAACATATATAAACAATGTGTGTGAGAGTGAGAGAGAGATAGACTAACATATATAAACAATGTGCGTGAGAGTGAGAGAGAGATAGACTAACATATATAAACAATGCGTGTGAGAGTGAGAGATAGACTAACATATATAAACAATGTGTGTCAGAGCGAGAGAGAGATAGACTAACATATATAAACAATGTGTGTGAGGGAGAGAGAGAGATAGACGAACATATATAAACAATGTGCGTGAGAGTGAGAGAGAGATAGACTAACATATATAAACAATGCGTGTGAGTGAGAGATAGACTAACATATAAAAAAAAACAATGTGTGTGAGAGCGAGAGAGAGATAGACTAACATATATAAACAATGTGTGTGTGAGCGAGAGAGAGATAGACTAACATATATAAACAGTGTGTGAGAGCGAGAGAGAGATAGACTAACATATATAAACAATGTGTGTGAGAGTGAGAGATAGACTAACATATATAAACAATGTGTGAGAGCGAGAGAGAGAGATAGACAAACATATATAAACAATGTGTGTGAGAGTGAGAGATAGACTAACATATATAAACAATGTGTGTGAGAGCGAGAGAGAGATAGACTAACATATATAAACAATGTGTGTGAGAGCGAGAGAGATAGACTAACATATATAAACAATGTGTGTGAGAGAGAGAGATAGACTAACATATATAAACAATGTGTGTGAGAGCGAGAGAGATAGACTAACATATATAAACAATGTGTGTGAGAGCGAGAGCCAGATAGACTAACATATATAAACAATGTGTGTGAGAGTGAGAGAGAGATAGACTAACATATATAAACAATGTGCGTGAGAGTGAGAGAGAGATAGACTAACATATATAAACAATGCGTGTGAGAGTGAGAGATAGACTAACATATATAAACAATGTGTGTGAGAGCGAGAGAGAGATAGACTAACATATATAAACAATGTGTGTGTGAGCGAGAGAGAGATAGACGAACATATATAAACAGTGTGAAAGAGAGAGATAGACTAACACATATAAACAATGTGTGTGAGAGTGAGAGAGAGATAGACTAACATATATAAACAATGTGTGTGAGAGCGAGAGAGAGAGAAAGACTAACATATATAAACAATGTGTGAGAGCGAGAGAGAGAGAGATAGACTAACATATATAAACAGTGTGAAAGAGAGAGATAGACTAACATATATAAATAATGTGTGTGAGAGTGAGAGAGAGATAGACTAACATATATAAACAATGTGTGTGAGAGCGAGAGAGAGATAGACTAACATATATAAACAATGTGTGTGAGAGTGAGAGATAGACTAACATATATAAACAATGTGTGAGAGCGAGAGAGAGAGATAGACTAACATATATAAACAATGTGTGTGAGAGTGAGAGATAGACTAACATATATAAACAATGTGTGTGAGAGCGAGAGAGAGATAGACTAACATATATAAACAATGTGTGTGAGAGCGAGAGAGATAGACTAACATATATAAACAATGTGTGTGAGAGAGAGAGATAGACTAACATATATAAACAATGTGTGTGAGAGTGAGAGAGAGATAGACTAACATATATAAACAATGTGTGTGAGAGCGAGAGAGAGATAGACTAACATATATAAACAATGTGTGTGAGAGTGCGAGAGAGATAGACTAACATATATAAACAATGTGTGTGAGAGTGAGAGAGAGATAGACTAACATATATAAACAATGTGTGTGAGAGCGAGAGAGATAGACTAACATAAATAAACAATGTGTGTGAGAGCGAGAGCCAGATAGACTAACATATATAAACAATGTGTGTGAGAGTGAGAGAGAGATAGACTAACATATATAAACAATGTGCGTGAGAGTGAGAGAGAGATAGACTAACATATATAAACAATGTGTGTGAGAGTGAGAGATAGACTAACATATATAAACAATGTGTGTGAGAGCGAGAGAGAGATAGACTAACATATATAAACAATGTGTGTGTGAGCGAGAGAGAGATAGACGAACATATATAAACAGTGTGAAAGAGAGAGATAGACTAACACATATAAACAATGTGTGTGAGAGTGAGAGAGAGATAGACTAACATATATAAACAATGTGTGTGAGAGCGAGAGAGAGAGAGAAAGACTAACATATATAAACAATGTGTGTGAGGGAGAGAGAGAGATAGACGAACATATATAAACAATGTGCGTGAGAGTGAGAGAGAGATAGACTAACATATATAAACAATGCGTGTGAGTGAGAGATAGACTAACATATAAAAAAAAACAATGTGTGTGAGAGCGAGAGAGAGATAGACTAACATATATAAACAATGTGTGTGTGAGCGAGAGAGAGATAGACTAACATATATAAACAGTGTGTGAGAGCGAGAGAGAGATAGACTAACATATATAAACAATGTGTGTGAGAGTGAGAGATAGACTAACATATATAAACAATGTGTGAGAGCGAGAGAGAGAGATAGACAAACATATATAAACAATGTGTGTGAGAGTGAGAGATAGACTAACATATATAAACAATGTGTGTGAGAGCGAGAGAGAGATAGACTAACATATATAAACAATGTGTGTGAGAGCGAGAGAGATAGACTAACATATATAAACAATGTGTGTGAGAGAGAGAGATAGACTAACATATATAAACAATGTGTGTGAGAGCGAGAGAGATAGACTAACATATATAAACAATGTGTGTGAGAGCGAGAGCCAGATAGACTAACATATATAAACAATGTGTGTGAGAGTGAGAGAGAGATAGACTAACATATATAAACAATGTGCGTGAGAGTGAGAGAGAGATAGACTAACATATATAAACAATGCGTGTGAGAGTGAGAGATAGACTAACATATATAAACAATGTGTGTGAGAGCGAGAGAGAGATAGACTAACATATATAAACAATGTGTGTGTGAGCGAGAGAGAGATAGACGAACATATATAAACAGTGTGAAAGAGAGAGATAGACTAACACATATAAACAATGTGTGTGAGAGTGAGAGAGAGATAGACTAACATATATAAACAATGTGTGTGAGAGCGAGAGAGAGAGAAAGACTAACATATATAAACAATGTGTGAGAGCGAGAGAGAGAGAGATAGACTAACATATATAAACAGTGTGAAAGAGAGAGATAGACTAACATATATAAATAATGTGTGTGAGAGTGAGAGAGAGATAGACTAACATATATAAACAATGTGTGTGAGAGCGAGAGAGAGATAGACTAACATATATAAACAATGTGTGTGAGAGTGAGAGATAGACTAACATATATAAACAATGTGTGAGAGCGAGAGAGAGAGATAGACTAACATATATAAACAATGTGTGTGAGAGTGAGAGATAGACTAACATATATAAACAATGTGTGTGAGAGCGAGAGAGAGATAGACTAACATATATAAACAATGTGTGTGAGAGCGAGAGAGATAGACTAACATATATAAACAATGTGTGTGAGAGAGAGAGATAGACTAACATATATAAACAATGTGTGTGAGAGTGAGAGAGAGATAGACTAACATATATAAACAATGTGTG
This sequence comes from Scyliorhinus torazame, assembly GCF_047496885.1. Lineage (NCBI taxonomy): Eukaryota > Metazoa > Chordata > Chondrichthyes > Carcharhiniformes > Scyliorhinidae > Scyliorhinus > Scyliorhinus torazame. Next base: position 268,509,626 of record NC_092714.1, on the reverse strand, counting down.
TGAGAGCGAGAGAGAGATAGACTAACATATATAAACAATGTGTGTGAGAGTGCGAGAGAGATAGACTAACATATATAAACAATGTGTGTGAGAGTGAGAGAGAGATAGACTAACATATATAAACAATGTGTGTGAGAGCGAGAGAGATAGACTAACATAAATAAACAATGTGTGTGAGAGCGAGAGCCAGATAGACTAACATATATAAACAATGTGTGTGAGAGTGAGAGAGAGATAGACTAACATATATAAACAATGTGCGTGAGAGTGAGAGAGAGATAGACTAACATATATAAACAATGTGTGTGAGAGTGAGAGATAGACTAACATATATAAACAATGTGTGTGAGAGCGAGAGAGAGATAGACTAACATATATAAACAATGTGTGTGTGAGCGAGAGAGAGATAGACGAACATATATAAACAGTGTGAAAGAGAGAGATAGACTAACACATATAAACAATGTGTGTGAGAGTGAGAGAGAGATAGACTAACATATATAAACAATGTGTGTGAGAGCGAGAGAGAGAGAGAAAGACTAACATATATAAACAATGTGTGTGAGAGTGAGAGAGAGATAGACTAACATATATAAACAATGTGTGTGAGAGTGAGAGATAGACTAACATATATAAACAATGTGTGAGAGCGAGAGAGAGAGAGATAGACTAACATATATAAACAGTGTGAAAGAGAGAGATAGACTAACATATATAAACAATGTGTGTGAGAGTGAGAGAGAGATAGACTAACATATATAAACAATGTGTGTGAGAGCGAGAGAGAGATAGACTAACATATATAAACAATGTGTGTGAGAGTGAGAGATAGACTAACATATATAAACAATGTGTGAGAGCGAGAGAGAGAGATAGACTAACAGATATAAACAATGTGTGTGAGAGTGAGAGATAGACTAACATATATAAACAATGTGTGTGAGAGCGAGAGAGAGATAGACTAACATATATAAACAATGTGTGTGAGAGCGAGAGAGATGGACTAACATATATAAACAATGTGTGTGAGAGAGAGAGATAGACTAACATATATAAACAATGTGTGTGAGAGTGAGAGAGAGATAGACTAACATATATAAACAATGTGTGTGAGAGCGAGAGAGAGATAGACTAACATATATAAACAATGTGTGTGAGAGTGCGAGAGAGATAGACTAACATATATAAACAATGTGTGTGAGAGTGAGAGAGAGATAGACTAACATATATAAACAATGTGTGCGAGAGAGAGATAGACTAACATATATAAACAATGTGTGAGAGTGAGAGAGAGATAGACTATCATATATAAACAATGTGTGTGAGAGTGAGAGATAGACTAACATATATAAACAATGTGTGTGAGAGAGAGATAGACTAACATATATAAACAATGTGTGTGAGAGGGAGAGATAGACTAACATGTATAAACAATGTGTGTGAGAGCGAGAGAGAGAGATAGACTAACATATATAAACAATGTGTGTGAGAGTGATAGATAGACTAACATATATAAACAATGTGTGTGAGAGTGATAGATAGACTAACATATATAAACAGTGTGTGAGAGCGAGAGAGAGATAGACTAACATATATAAACAATGTGTGTGAGAGCGAGAGAGAGATAGACTAACATATATAAACAATGTGTGTGAGAGCGAGAGAGATAGACTAACATATATAAACAATGTGTGTGAGAGAGAGAGATAGACTAACATATATAAACAATGTGTGTGAGAGTGAGAGAGAGATAGACTAACATATATAAACAATGTGCGTGAGAGTGAGAGAGAGATAGACTAACATATATAAACAATGCGTGTGAGAGTGAGAGATAGACTAACATATATAAACAATGTGTGTGAGAGCGAGAGAGAGATAGACTAACATATATAAACAATGTGTATGTGAGCGAGAGAGAGATAGACTAACATATATAAACAGTGTGTGAGAGTGAGAGAGAGATAGACTAACACATATAAACAATGTGTGTGTGAGCGAGAGAGAGATAGACTAACATATATAAACAGTGTGTGAGAGTGAGAGAGAGATAGACTAACATATATAAACAATGTGTGTGAGAGTGAGAGATAGACTAACATATATAAACAATGTGTGAGAGCGAGAGAGAGAGATAGACTAACATATATAAACAATGTGTGTGAGAGTGAGAGATAGACTAACATATATAAAGAATGTGTGTGAGAGCGAGAGAGATAGACTAACATATATAAACAATGTGTGTGAGAGCGAGAGCCAGATAGACTAACATATATAAACAATGTGTGTGAGAGTGAGAGAGAGATAGACTAACATATATAAACAATGTGCGTGAGAGTGAGAGAGAGATAGACTAACATATATAAACAATGCGTGTGAGAGTGAGAGATAGACTAACATATATAAACAATGTGTGTGAGAGAGAGATAGACTAACATATATAAACAATGTGTGTGTGAGCGAGAGAGAGATAGACGAACATATATAAACAGTGTGAAAGAGAGAGATAGATTAACACATATAAACAATGTGTGTGAGAGTGAGAGAGAGATAGACTAACATATATAAACAATGTGTGTGAGAGCGAGAGAGAGAGAAAGACTAACATATATAAACAATGTGTGAGAGCGAGAGAGAGAGAGATAGACTAACATATATAAACAGTGTGAAAGAGAGAGATAGACTAACATATATAAATAATGTGTGTGAGAGTGAGAGAGAGATAGACTAACATATATAAACAATGTGTGTGAGAGCGAGAGAGAGATAGACTAACATATATAAACAATGTGTGTGAGAGTGAGAGATAGACTAACATATATAAACAATGTGTGAGAGCGAGAGAGAGAGATAGACTAACATATATAAACAATGTGTGTGAGAGTGAGAGATAGACTAACATATATAAACAATGTGTGTGAGAGCGAGAGAGAGATAGACTAACATATATAAACAATGTGTGTGAGAGCGAGAGAGATAGACTAACATATATAAACAATGTGCGTGAGAGTGAGAGAGAGATAGACTAACATATATAAACAATGCGTGTGAGAGTGAGAGATAGACTAACATATATAAACAATGTGTGTCAGAGCGAGAGAGAGATAGACTAACATATATAAACAATGTGTGTGAGGGAGAGAGAGAGATAGACGAACATATATAAACAATGTGCGTGAGAGTGAGAGAGAGATAGACTAACATATATAAACAATGCGTGTGAGAGTGAGAGATAGACTAACATATAAAAAAAAACAATGTGTGTGAGAGCGAGAGAGAGATAGACTAACATATATAAACAATGTGTGTGTGAGCGAGAGAGAGATAGACTAACATATATAAACAGTGTGTGAGAGCGAGAGAGAGATAGACTAACATATATAAACAATGTGTGTGAGAGTGAGAGATAGACTAACATATATAAACAATGTGTGAGAGCGAGAGAGAGAGATAGACAAACATATATAAACAATGTGTGTGAGAGTGAGAGATAGACTAACATATATAAACAATGTGTGTGAGAGCGAGAGAGAGATAGACTAACATATATAAACAATGTGTGTGAGAGCGAGAGAGATAGACTAACATATATAAACAATGTGTGTGAGAGAGAGAGATAGACTAACATATATAAACAATGTGTGTGAGAGCGAGAGAGATAGACTAACATATATAAACAATGTGTGTGAGAGCGAGAGCCAGATAGACTAACATATATAAACAATGTGTGTGAGAGTGAGAGAGAGATAGACTAACATATATAAACAATGTGCGTGAGAGTGAGAGAGAGATAGACTAACATATATAAACAATGCGTGTGAGAGTGAGAGATAGACTAACATATATAAACAATGTGTGTGAGAGCGAGAGAGAGATAGACTAACATATATAAACAATGTGTGTGTGAGCGAGAGAGAGATAGACGAACATATATAAACAGTGTGAAAGAGAGAGATAGACTAACACATATAAACAATGTGTGTGAGAGTGAGAGAGAGATAGACTAACATATATAAACAATGTGTGTGAGAGCGAGAGAGAGAGAAAGACTAACATATATAAACAATGTGTGAGAGCGAGAGAGAGAGAGATAGACTAACATATATAAACAGTGTGAAAGAGAGAGATAGACTAACATATATAAATAATGTGTGTGAGAGTGAGAGAGAGATAGACTAACATATATAAACAATGTGTGTGAGAGCGAGAGAGAGATAGACTAACATATATAAACAATGTGTGTGAGAGTGAGAGATAGACTAACATATATAAACAATGTGTGAGAGCGAGAGAGAGAGATAGACTAACATATATAAACAATGTGTGTGAGAGTGAGAGATAGACTAACATATATAAACAATGTGTGTGAGAGCGAGAGAGAGATAGACTAACATATATAAACAATGTGTGTGAGAGCGAGAGAGATAGACTAACATATATAAACAATGTGTGTGAGAGAGAGAGATAGACTAACATATATAAACAATGTGTGTGAGAGTGAGAGAGAGATAGACTAACATATATAAACAATGTGTGTGAGAGCGAGAGAGAGATAGACTAACATATATAAACAATGTGTGTGAGAGTGCGAGAGAGATAGACTAACATATATAAACAATGTGTGTGAGAGTGAGAGAGAGATAGACTAACATATATAAACAATGTGTGCGAGAGAGAGATAGACTAACATATATAAACAATGTGTGAGAGTGAGAGAGAGATAGACTATCATATATAAACAATGTGTGTGAGAGTGAGAGATAGACTAACATATATAAACAATATGTGTGAGAGAGAGATAGACTAACATATATAAACAATGTGTGTGAGAGGGAGAGATAGACTAACATGTATAAACAATGTGTGTGAGAGCGAGAGAGAGAGATAGACTAACATATATAAACAATGTGTGTGAGAGTGATAGATAGACTAACATATATAAACAATGTGTGTGAGAGTGATAGATAGACTAACATATATAAACAGTGTGTGACAGCGAGAGAGAGATAGACTAACATATATAAACAATGTGTGTGAGAGCGAGAGAGAGATAGACTAACATATATAAACAATGTGTGTGAGAGCGAGAGAGATAGACTAACATATATAAACAATGTGTGTGAGAGAGAGAGATAGACTAACATATATAAACAATGTGTGTGAGAGTGAGAGAGAGATAGACTAACATATATAAACAATGTGCGTGAGAGTGAGAGAGAGATAGACTAACATATATAAACAATGCGTGTGAGAGTGAGAGATAGACTAACATATATAAACAATGTGTGTGAGAGCGAGAGAGAGATAGACTAACATATATAAACAATGTGTGTGTGAGCGAGAGAGAGATAGACTAACATATATAAACAGTGTGTGAGAGTGAGAGAGAGATAGACTAACACATATAAACAATGTGTGTGAGAGTGAGAGAGAGATAGACTAACATATATAAACAATGTGTGTGAGAGCGAGAGAGAGATAGACTAACATATATAAACAATGTGTGTGAGAGCGAGAGAGAGATAGACTAACATATATAAACAATGTGTGTGAGAGTGAGAGATAGACTAACATATATAAACAATGTGTGAGAGCGAGAGAGAGAGATAGACTAACATATATAAACAATGTGTGTGAGAGTGAGAGATAGAATAATATATATAAACAATGTGTGTGAGAGCGAGAGAGAGATAGACTAACATATATAAACAATGTGTGTGAGAGCGAGAGCCAGATAGACTAACATATATAAACAATGTGTGTGAGAGTGAGAGAGAGATAGACTAACATATATAAACAATGTGTGTGAGTGAGAGAGAGATAGACTAACATATATAAACAATGTGTGTGAGTGAGAGAGAGAGATAGACTAACATATATAAAAAATGTGCGTGAGAGTGAGAGAGAGATAGACTAACATATATAAACAATGCGTGTGAGAGTGAGAGATAGACTAACATATATAAACAATGTGTGTGAGAGCGAGAGAAAGATAGACTAACATATATAAACAATGTGTATGTGAGCGAGAGAGAGATAGACTAACATATATAAACAGTGTGTGAGAGTGAGAGAGAGATAGACTAACACATATAAACAATGTGTGTGTGAGCGAGAGAGAGATAGACTAACATATATAAACAGTGTGTGAGAGTGAGAGAGAGATAGACTAACATATATAAACAATGTGTGTGAGAGTGAGAGATAGACTAACATATATAAACAATGTGTCAGAGCGAGAGAGAGAGATAGACTAACATATATAAACAATGTGTGTGAGAGTGAGAGAGAGATAGACTAACATATATAAACAATGTGTGTGAGAGTGAGAGATAGACTAACATATATAAACAATGTGTGTGAGAGCGAGAGAGATAGACTAACATATATAAACAATGTGTGTGAGAGCGAGAGCCAGATAAACTAACATATATAAACAATGTGTGTGAGAGCGAGAGAGATAGACTAACATATATAAACAATGTGTGTGAGAGAGAGAGATAGACTAACATATATAAACAATGTGTGTGAGAGTGAGAGAGAGATAGACTAACATATATAAACAATGTGCGTGAGAGTGAGAGAGAGATAGACTAACATATATAAACAATGCGTGTGAGAGTGAGAGATAGACTAACATATATAAACAATGTGTGTGAGAGCGAGAGAGTGATAGACTAACATATATAAACAATGTGTGTGTGAGCGAGAGAGAGATAGACTAACATATATAAACAGTGTGTGAGAGTGAGAGAGAGATAGACTAACACATATAAACAATGTGTGTGAGAGTGAGAGAGAGATAGACTAACATATATAAACAATGTGTGTGAGAGCGAGAGAGAGATAGACTAACATATATAAACAATGTGTGTGAGAGCGAGAGAGAGATAGACTAACATATATAAACAATGTGAGTGAGAGTGAGAGATAGACTAACATATATAAACAATGTGTGAGAGCGAGAGAGAGAGATAGACTAACATATATAAACAATGTGTGTGAGAGTGAGAGATAGAATAACATATATAAACAATGTGTGTGAGAGCGAGAGAGAGATAGACTAACATATATAAACAATGTGTGTGAGAGCGAGAGCCAGATAGACTAACATATATAAACAATGTGTGTGAGAGTGAGAGAGAGATAGACTAACATATATAAACAATGTGTGTGAGTGAGAGAGAGATAGACTAACATATATAAACAATGTGTGTGAGTGAGAGAGAGAGATAGACTAACATATATAAAAAATGTGCGTGAGAGTGAGAGAGAGATAGACTAACATATATAAACAATGCGTGTGAGAGTGAGAGATAGACTAACATATATAAACAATGTGTGTGAGAGCGAGAGAGAGATAGACTAACATATATAAACAATGTGTATGTGAGCGAGAGAGAGATAGACTAACATATATAAACAGTGTGTGAGAGTGAGAGAGAGATAGACGAACACATATAAACAATGTGTGTGTGAGCGAGAGAGAGATAGACTAACATATATAAACAGTGTGTGAGAGTGAGAGAGAGATAGACTAACATATATAAACAATGTGTGTGAGAGTGAGAGATAGACTAACATATATAAACAATGTGTCAGAGCGAGAGAGAGAGATAGACTAACATATATAAACAATGTGTGTGAGAATGAGAGATAGACTAACATATATAAACAATGTGTGTGAGAGCGAGAGAGATAGACTAACATATATAAACAATGTGTGTGAGAGCGAGAGCCAGATAGACTAACATATATAAACAATGTGTGTGAGAGTGAGAGAGAGATAGACTAACATATATAAACAATGTGCGTGAGAGTGAGAGAGATAGACTAACATATATAAACAATGCGTGTGAGAGTGAGAGATAGACTAACATATATAAACAATGTGTGTGAGAGCGAGAGAGAGATAGACTAACATATATAAACAATGTGTGTGTGAGCGAGAGAGAGATAGACGAACATATATAAACAGTGTGAAAGAGAGAGATAGACTAACACATATAAACAATGTGTGTGAGAGTGAGAGAGAGATAGACTAACATATATAAACAATGTGTGTGAGAGCGAGAGAGAGATAGACTAACATATATAAACAATGTGTGAGAGCGAGAGAGAGAGATAGACTAACATATATAAACAGTGTGAAAGAGAGAGATAGACTAACATATATAAACAATGTGTGTGAGAGCGAGAGAGAGATAGACTAACATATATAAACAATGTGTGTGAGAGCGAGAGAGAGATAGACTAACATATATAAACAATGTGTGTGAGAGTGAGAGATAGACTAACATATATAAACAATGTGTGAGAGCGAGAGAGAGAGATAGACTAACATATATAAACAATGTGTGTGAGAGTGAGAGATAGACTAACATATATAAACAATGTGTGTGAGAGCGAGAGAGAGATAGACTAACATATATAAACAATGTGTGTGAGAGCGAGAGAGATAGACTAACATATATAAACAATGTGTGTGAGAGAGAGAGATAGACTAACATATATAAACAATGTGTGTGAGAGTGAGAGAGAGATAGACTAACATATATAAACAATGTGTGTGAGAGCGAGAGAGAGATAGACTAACATATATAAACAATGTGTGTGAGAGTGCGAGAGAGATAGACTAACATATATAAACAATGTGTGTGAGAGTGAGAGAGAGATAGACTAACATATATAAACAATGCATGGGAGAGTGAGAGATAGACTAACATATATAAACAATGCGTGTGAGAGTGAGAGATAGACTAACATATATAAACAATGTGTGTGAGAGCGAGAGAGAGATAGACTAACATACATAAACAATGTGTGTGTGAGCAAGAGAGAGATAGACTAACATATATAAACAATGTGTGCGAGAGAGAGATAGACTAACATATATAAACAATGTGTGAGAGTGAGAGAGAGATAGACTATCATATATAAACAATGTGTGTGAGAGTGAGAGATAGACTAACATATATAAACAATGTGTGTGAGAGAGAGATAGACTAACATATATAAACAATGTGTGTGAGAGGGAGAGATAGACTAACATGTATAAACAATGTGTGTGAGAGCGAGAGAGAGAGATAGACTAACATATATAAACAATGTGTGTGAGAGTGATAGATAGACTAACATATATAAACAATGTGTGTGAGAGTGATAGATAGACTAACATATATAAACAGTGTGTGAGAGCGAGAGAGAGATAGACTAACATATATAAACAATGTGTGTGAGAGCGAGAGAGAGATAGACTAACATATATAAACAATGTGTGTGAGAGCGAGAGAGATAGACTAACATATATAAACAATGTGTGTGAGAGAGAGGGATAGACTAACATATATAAACAATGTGTGTGAGAGTGAGAGAGAGATAGACTAACATATATAAACAATGTGCGTGAGAGTGAGAGAGAGATAGACTAACATATATAAACAATGTGTGTGAGAGCGAGAGAGAGATAGACTAACATATATAAACAATGTGTGTGAGAGCGAGAGAGATAGACTAACATATATAAACAATGTGTGTGAGAGTGATAGATAGACTAACATATATAAACAATGTGTGTGAGAGTGATAGATAGACTAACATATATAAACAGTGTGTGAGAGCGAGAGAGAGATAGACTAACATATATAAACAATGTGTGTGAGAGCGAGAGAGAGATAGACTAACATATATAAACAATGTGTGTGAGAGCGAGAGAGATAGACTAACATATATAAACAATGTGTGTGAGAGAGAGGGATAGACTAACATATATAAACAATGTGTGTGAGAGTGAGAGAGAGATAGACTAACATATATAAACAATGTGCGTGAGAGTGAGAGAGAGATAGACTAACATATATAAACAATGTGTGTGAGAGCGAGAGAGAGATAGACTAACATATATAAACAATGTGTGTGAGAGCGAGAGAGATAGACTAACATATATAAACAATGTGTGTGAGAGAGAGAGATAGACTAACATATATAAACAATGTGTGTGAGAGCGAGAGAGAGATAGACTAACATATATAAACAATGTGTGTGTGAGCGAGAGAGAGATAGACTAACATATATAAACAGTGTGTGAGAGTGAGAGAGAGATAGACTAACACATATAAACAATGTGTGTGAGAGTGAGAGAGAGATAGACTAACATATATAAACAATGTGTGTGAGAGCGAGAGAGAGATAGACTAACATATATAAACAATGTGTGTGAGAGCGAGAGAGAGATAGACTAACATATATAAACAATGTGTGTGAGAGCGAGAGATAGACTAACATATATAAACAATGTGTGAGAGCGAGAGAGAGAGATAGACTAACATATATAAACAATGTGTGTGAGAGTGAGAGATAGAATAACATATATAAACAATGTGTGTGAGAGCGAGAGAGAGATAGACTAACATATATAAACAATGTGTGTGAGAGCGAGAGCCAGATAGACTAACATATATAAACAATGTGTGTGAGAGCGAGAGAGAGATAGACTAACATATATAAACAATGTGTATGAGTGAGAGAGAGAGATTGACTAACATATATAAACAATGTGTGTGAGTGAGAGAGAGATAGACTAACATATATAAACAATGTGTATGAGTGAGAGAGAGAGATAGACTAACATATATAAACAATGTGCGTGAGAGTGAGAGAGAGATAGACTAACATATATAAACAATGCGTGTGAGAGTGAGAGATAGACTAACATATATAAACAATGTGTGTGAGAGCGAGAGAGAGATAGACTAACATATATAAACAATGTGTATGTGAGCGAGAGAGAGATAGACTAACATATATAAACAGTGTGTGAGAGTGAGAGAGAGATAGACTAACACATATAAACAATGTGTGTGAGAGTGAGAGAGAGATAGACTAACATATATAAACAATGTGTGTGAGAGTGAGAGATAGACTAACATATATAAACAATGTGTCAGAGCGAGAGAGAGAGATAGACTAACATATATAAACAATGTGTGTGAGAGTGAGAGATAGACTAACATATATAAACAATGTGTGTGTGAGCGAGTGAGAGATAGACTAACATATATAAACAATGTGTGTGAGAGCGAGAGAGAGTTAGACTCACATATATAAACAATGTGTGAGAGTGAGAGAGAGATAGACTATCATATATAAACAATGTGTGTGAGAGTGAGAGATAGACTAACATATATAAACAATGTGAGTGAGAAAGAGATAGACTAACATATATAAACAATGTGTTGGAGAGAGACAGACTAACATATATAAACAATGTGTGTGAGAGCGAGAGAGAGAGATAGACTAACATATATAAACAATGTGTGTGAGAGTGAGAGATAGACTAACATATATAAACAATGTGTGTGAGAGCGAGAGAGAGAGATAGACTAACATATATAAACAATGTGTGTGAGAGTGATAGATAGACTAACATATATAAACAGTGTGTGAGAGCGAGAGAGAGATAGACTAACATATATAAACAATGTGTGTGAGAGAGAGAGATAGACTAACATATATAAACAATGTGTGTGTGAGCGAGAGAGAGATAGACTAACATATATAAACAGTGTGTGAGAGTGAGAGAGAGATAGACTAACATATATAAACAATGTGTGTGAGAGTGAGAGATAGACTAACATATATAAACAATGTGTGAGAGCGAGAGAGAGAGATAGACTAACATATATAAATAATGTGTGTGAGAGTGAGAGATAGACTAACATATATAAACAATGTGTGACAGTGAGAGAGAGATAGACTATCATATATAAACAATGTGTGTGAGAGTGAGAGATAGACTAACATATATAAACAATGTGTGAGAGCGAGAGAGAGAGATAGACAAACATATATAAACAATGTGTGTGAGAGTGAGAGATAGACTAACATATATAAACAATGTGTGTGAGAGCGAGAGAGAGATAGACTAACATATATAAACAATGTGTGTGAGAGCGAGAGAGATAGACTAACATATATAAACAATGTGTGTGAGAGAGAGAGATAGACTAACATATATAAACAATGTGTTTGAGAGCGAGAGAGAGATAGACTAACATATATAAACAATGTGTGTGAGAGCGAGAGCCAGATAGACTAACATATATAAACAATGTGTGTGAGAGTGAGAGAGAGATAGACTAACATATATAAACAATGTGTGTGAGTGAGAGAGAGAGATAGACTAACATATATAAACAATGTGCGTGAGAGTGAGAGAGAGATAGACTAACATATATAAACAATGCGTGTGAGAGTGAGAGATAGACAAACATATATATACAATGTGTGTGAGAGAGAGATAGACTAACATATATAAACAATGTGTGTGTGAGCGAGAGAGAGATAGACTAATATATATAAACAGTGTGTGAGAGAGAGATAGACTAACACATATAAACAATGTGTGTGAGAGAGAGATAGACTAACATATATAAACAATGTGTGTGAGAGCGAGAGAGAGATAGACTAACATATATAAACAATGTGTGTGAGAGCGAGAGAGAGATAGACTAACATATATAAACAATGTGTGTGAGAGTGAGAGATAGACTAACATATATAAACAATGTGTGAGAGCGAGAGAGAGATAGACTAACACATATAAACAATGTGTGTGAGAGTGAGAGATAGACTAACATATATAAACAATGTGTGTGAGAGCGAGAGAGAGATAGACTAACATATATAAACAATGTGTGTGAGAGCGAGAGAGATAGACTAACATATATAAACAATGTGTGTGAGAGAGAGATAGACTAACATATATAAACAATGTGTGTGAGAGTGAGAGAGAGTTAGACTAACATATATAAACAATGTGTGTGAGAGCGAGAGAGAGATAGACTAACATATATAAACAATGTGTGTGAGAGTGCGAGAGATAGACTAACATATATAAACAATGTGTGTGAGAGTGAGAGAGAGAGATAGACTAACATATATAAACAATGTGTGTGAGAGTGATAGATAGACTAACATATATAAACAATGTGTGTGAGAGTGATAGATAGACTAACATATATAAACAGTGTGTGAGAGCGAGAGAGAGATAGACTAACATATATAAACAATGTGTGTGAGAGCGAGAGAGAGATAGACTAACATATATAAACAATGTGTGTGAGAGCGAGAGAGATAGACTAACATATATAAACAATGTGTGTGAGAGAGAGGGATAGACTAACATATATAAACAATGTGTGTGAGAGTGAGAGAGAGATAGACTAACATATATAAACAATGTGCGTGAGAGTGAGAGAGAGATAGACTAACATATATAAACAATGTGTGTGAGAGCGAGAGAGAGATAGACTAACATATATAAACAATGTGTGTGAGAGCGAGAGAGATAGACTAACATATATAAACAATGTGTGTGAGAGAGAGAGATAGACTAACATATATAAACAATGTGTGTGAGAGCGAGAGAGAGATAGACTAACATATATAAACAATGTGTGTGTGAGCGAGAGAGAGATAGACTAACATATATAAACAGTGTGTGAGAGTGAGAGAGAGATAGACTAACACATATAAACAATGTGTGTGAGAGTGAGAGAGAGATAGACTAACATATATAAACAATGTGTGTGAGAGCGAGAGAGAGATAGACTAACATATATAAACAATGTGTGTGAGAGCGAGAGAGAGATAGACTAACATATATAAACAATGTGTGTGAGAGTGAGAGATAGACTACCATATATAAACAATGTGTGAGAGCGAGAGAGAGAGATAGACTAACATATATAAACAATGTGTGTGAGAGTGAGAGATAGAATAACATATATAAACAATGTGTGTGAGAGCGAGAGAGAGATAGACTAACATATATAAACAATGTGTGTGAGAGCGAGAGCCAGATAGACTAACATATATAAACAATGTGTGTGAGAGTGAGAGAGAGATTGACTAACATATATAAACAATGTGTGTGAGTGAGAGAGAGATAGACTAACATATATAAACAATGTGTATGAGTGAGAGAGAGATAGACTAACATATATAAACAATGTGCGTGAGAGTGAGAGAGAGATAGACTAACATATATAAACAATGCGTGTGAGAGTGAGAGATAGACTAACATATATAAACAATGTGTGTGAGAGCGAGAGAGAGATAGACTAACATATATAAACAATGTGTATGTGAGCGAGAGAGAGATAGACTAACATATATAAACAGTGTGTGAGAGTGAGAGAGAGATAGACTAACACATATAAACAATGTGTGTGTGAGCGAGAGAGAGATAGACTAACATATATAAACAGTGTGTGAGAGTGAGAGAGAGATAGACTAACATATATAAACAATGTGTGTGAGAGTGAGAGATAGACTAACATATATAAACAATGTGTCAGAGCGAGAGAGAGAGATAGACTAACATATATAAACAATGTGTGTGAGAGTGAGAGATAGACTAACATATATAAACAATGTGTGTGTGAGCGAGTGAGAGATAGACTATCATATATAAACAATGTGTGTGAGAGTGAGAGAGAGATAGACTATCATATATAAACAATGTGTGTGAGAGTGAGAGATAGACTAACATATATAAACAATGTGTGTGAGAGAGAGATAGACTAACATATATAAACAATGTGTTGGAGAGAGACAGACTAACATATATAAACAATGTGTGTGAGAGCGAGAGAGAGAGATAGACTAACATATATAAACAATGTGTGTGAGAGTGAGAGATAGACTAACATATATAAACAATGTGTGTGAGAGCGAGAGAGAGAGATAGACTAACATATATAAACAATGTGTGTGAGAGTGATAGATAGACTAACATATATAAACAATGTGTGTGAGAGCGAGAGAGAGATAGACTAACATATATAAACAATGTGTGTGAGAGAGAGAGATAGACTAACATATATAAACAATGTGTGTGTGAGCGAGAGAGAGATAGACTAACATATATAAACAGTGTGTGAGAGTGAGAGAGAGATAGACTAACATATATAAACAATGTGTGTGAGTGTGAGAGATAGACTAACATATATAAACAATGTGTGAGAGCGAGAGAGAGAGATAGACTAACATATATAAATAATGTGTGTGAGAGTGAGAGATAGACTAACATATATAAACAATGTGTGAGAGTGAGAGAGAGATAGACTAACATATATAAACAATGTGTGAGAGCGAGAGAGAGAGATAGACAACCATATATAAACAATGTGTGTGAGAGTGAGAGATAGACTAACATATATAAACAATGTGTGTGAGAGCGAGAGAGAGATAGACTAACATATATAAACAATGTGTGTGAGAGCGAGAGAGATAGACTAACATATATAAACAAAGTGTGTGAGAGAGAGAGATAGACTTACATATATAAACAATGTGTTTGAGAGCGAGAGAGAGATAGACTAACATATATAAACAATGTGTGTGAGAGCGAGAGCCAGGTAGACTAACATATATAAACAATGTGTGTGAGAGTGAGAGAGAGATAGACTAACATATATAAACAATGTGTGTGAGTGAGAGAGAGAGATAGACTAACATATATAAACAATGTGCGTGAGAGTGAGAGAGAGATAGACTAACATATATAAACAATGCGTGTGAGAGTTAGAGATAGACAAACATATATATACAATGTGTGTGAGAGAGAGATAGACTAACATATATAAACAATGTGTGTGTGAGCGAGAGAGAGATAGACTAATATATATAAACAGTGTGTGAGAGAGAGATAGACTAACACATATAAACAATGTGTGTGAGAGAGAGAGAGAGATAGACTAACATATATAAACAATGTGTGTGAGAGTGAGAGAGAGATAGACTAACATATATAAACAATGCTTGGGAGAGTGAGAGATAGACTAACATATATAATCAATGCGTGTGAGAGTGAGAGATAGACTAACATATATAAACAATGTGTGTGAGAGCGAGAGAGAGATAGACTAACATATATAAACAATGTGTGTGTGAGCAAGAGAGAGATAGACTAACATATATAAACAATGTGTGTGAGAGCGAGAGAGAGATAGACTAACATATATAAACAATGTGTGAGAGTGAGAGAGAGATAGACTATCATATATAAACAATGTGTGTGAGAGTGAGAGATAGACTAACATATATAAACAATGTGTGTGAGAGAGAGATAGACTAACATATATAAACAATGTGTGTGAAAGGGAGAGATAGACTAACATGTATAAACAATGTGTGTGAGAGCGAGAGAGAGAGATAGACTAACATATATAAACAATGTGTGTGAGAGTGATAGATAGACTAACATATATAAACAATGTATGTGAGAGCGAGAGAGAGATAGACTAACATATATAAACAATGTGTGTGAGAGAGAGAGAGATAGACTAACATATATAAACAATGTCTGTGAGGGCGGGAGAGAGATAGACTAACATATATAAACAATGTGTGTGAGAGAGAGATAGACTAACAAAAATAAACAATGTGTGTGTGATCGAGAGAGAGATAGACTAACATATATAAACAGTGTGTGAGTGTGAGAGAGAGATAGACTAACATATATAAACAATGTGTGTGAGAGTGAGAGATAGACTAACATGTATAAACAATGTGTGAGAGCGAGAGAGAGAGATAGACTAACATATATAAACAATGTGTGAGAGTGAGAGAGAGATAGACTATCATATATAAACAATGTGTGTGAGAGTGAGAGATAGACTAACATATATAAACAATGTGTGTGAGAGAGAGATAGACTAACATATATAAACAATGTGTGTGAGAGTGAGAGATAGACTAACATATATAAACAATGTGTGTGAGAGCGAGAGAGAGATAGACTAACATATATAAACAATGTGTGTGAGAGCGAGAGAGATAGACTAACATATATAAACAATGTGTGTGAGAGTGAGAGATAGACTAACATATATAAACAATGTGTGTGAGAGCGAGAGAGAGATAGACTAACATATATAAACAATGTGTGTGAGAGTGATAGATAGACTAACATATATAAACAATGTGTGTGAGAGCGAGAGAGAGATAGACTAACATATATAAACAATGTGTGTGAGAGAGAGAGATAGACTAACATATATAAACAATGTGTGTGTGAGCGAGAGAGAGATAGACTAACATATATAAACAGTGTGTGAGAGTGAGAGAGAGATAGACTAACATATATAAACAATGTGTGTGAGAGTGAGAGATAGACTAACATATATAAACAATGTGTGTGAGAGTGAGAGAGAGACTAACATATATAAGCAATGTGTGTGAGAGAGAGAGATAGACTAACATATTTAAACAAAGTGTGTGAGAGAGAGAGATAGACTAACATATATAAACTATGTGTGTGACAGTGAGAGAGAGATAGACGAACATATATAATGTGTGTGAGAGTGAGAGAGAGAGATAGACTAACATATATAAACAATGTGTGTGAGAGTGAGAGAGAGATACACTAACATATATAAACAATGTGTGTGAGAGTGAGAGAGATAGACTAACATGTATAAACAATGTGTGAGAGCGAGAGAGATAGACTAACATATATAAACACTGTGTGTGAGAGTGAGAGAGAGAGATAGACTAACATATATAAACAATGTGTGTGAGAGTGGGAGATAGACTAACATATATAAACAATGTGTGTGAGAGTGAGAGAGAGACTAACATATATAAACAATGTGTGTGAGAGTGAGAGAGAGAGATAGACGAACATATATAAACAATGTGTGTGAGAGTGAGAGATAGACTAACATATATAAACAATGTGTGTGAGAGTGAGAGAGAGACTAACATATAAAAACAATGTGTGTGAGAGTGAGAGAGAGACTAACATATATAAACCATGTGTGTGAGAGCGAGAGACAGGTAGACTAACATATATAAACAATGTGTGTGAGAGTGAGAGATAGACTAACATATATGAACAATGTGTGAGAGCGAGAGAGAGAGATAGACTAACATATATAAATAATGTGTGTGAGAGTGAGAGATAGACTAACATATATAAACAATGTGTGTGAGAGCGAGAGAGAGATAGACTAACATATATAACCAATGTGTGTGAGAGCGAGAG
This sequence comes from Scyliorhinus torazame, assembly GCF_047496885.1. Taxonomy (NCBI): domain Eukaryota; kingdom Metazoa; phylum Chordata; class Chondrichthyes; order Carcharhiniformes; family Scyliorhinidae; genus Scyliorhinus; species Scyliorhinus torazame. The sequence goes on along the minus strand of NC_092714.1, from coordinate 268,491,574 downwards.
AGATAGACTAACATATTTAAACAATGTGTGTGAGAGAGAGAGAGAGACTAACATATATAAACAATGTGTGTGAGTGTGAGAGAGAGACTAACATATATAAACAATGTGTGTGAGAGAGAGAGATAGACTAACATATTTAAACAATGTGTGTGCGAGAGAGAGATAGACTAACATATATAAACAATGTGTGTGACAGTGAGAGAGATAGACTAACATATATAAATAATGTGTGTGAGAGTGAGAGAGAGAGATAGACTAACATATATAAACAATGTGTGTGAGAGTGAGAGAGAGATAGACTAACATATATAAACAATGTGTGTGAGAGTGAGAGAGATAGACTAACATATATAAACAATGTGTGAGAGCGAGAGAGATAGACTAACATATATAAACACTGTGTGTGAGAGTGAGAGAGAGAGATAGACTAACATATATAAACAATGTGTGTGAGAGTGGGAGATAGACTAACATATATAAACAATGTGTGTGAGAGTGAGAGAGAGACTAACATATATAAACAATGTGTGTGAGAGTGAGAGAGAGAGATAGACGAACATATATAATCAATGCGTGTGAGAGTGAGAGATAGACTAACATATATAAACAATGTGTGTGAGAGCGAGAGAGAGATAGACTAACATATATAAACAATGTGTGTGTGAGCAAGAGAGAGATAGACTAACATATATAAACAATGTGTGTGAGAGCGAGAGAGACATAGACTAACATATATAAACAATGTGTGTGAGAGTGAGAGATAGACTAACATATATAAACAATGTGTGAGAGCGAGAGAGAGAGATAGACTAACATATATAAACAATGTGTGTGAGAGTGAGAGATAGAATAACATAAATAAACAATGTGTGTGAGAGCGAGACAGAGATAGACTAACATATATAAACAATGTGTGTGAGAGCGAGAGCCAGATAGACTAACATATATAAACAATGTGTGTGAGAGTGAGAGAGAGATTGACTAACATATATAAACAATGTGTGTGAGTGAGAGAGAGATAGACTAACATATATAAACAATGTGTATGAGTGAGAGAGAGAGATAGACTAACATATATAAACAATGTGCTTGAGAGTGAGAGAGAGATAGACTAACATATATAAACAATGCGTGTGAGAGTGAGAGATAGACTAACATATATAAACAATGTGTGTGAGAGCGAGAGAGAGATTGACTAACATATATAAACAATGTGTATGTGAGCGAGAGAGAGATAGACTAACATATATAAACAGTGTGTGAGAGTGAGAGAGAGATAGACTAACACATATAAACAATGTGTGTGTGAGCGAGAGAGAGATAGACTAACATATATAAACAGTGTGTGAGAGTGAGAGAGAGATAGACTAACATATATAAACAATGTGTGTGAGAGTGAGAGATAGACTAACATATATAAACAATGTGTCAGAGCGAGAGAGAGAGATAGACTAACATATATAAACAATGTGTGTGAGAGTGAGAGATAGACTAACATATATAAACAATGTGTGTGTGAGCGAGTGAGAGATAGACTAACATATATAAACAATGTGTGTGAGAGCGAGAGAGAGTTAGACTCACATATATAAACAATGTGTGAGAGTGAGAGAGAGATAGACTATCATATATAAACAATGTGTGTGAGAGTGAGAGATAGACTAACATATATAAACAATGTGTCTGAGAGAGAGATAGACTAACATATATAAACAATGTGTTGGAGAGAGATAGACTAACATATATAAACAATGTGTGTGAGAGCGAGAGAGAGAGATAGACTAACATATATAAACAATGTGTGTGAGAGTGAGAGATAGACTAACATATATAAACAATGTGTGTGAGAGCGAGAGAGATAGATAGACTAACATATATAAACAATGTGTGTGAGAGTGATAGATAGACTAACATATATAAACAATGTGTGTGAGAGCGAGAGAGAGATAGACTAACATATATAAACAATGTGTGTGAGAGAGAGAGATAGACTAACATATATAAACAATGTGTGTGTGAGCGAGAGAGAGATAGACTAACATATATAAACAGTGTGTGAGAGTGAGAGAGAGATAGACTAACATATATAAACAATGTGTGTGAGAGTGAGAGATAGACTAACATATATAAACAATGTGTGAGAGCGAGAGAGAGAGATAGACTAACATATATAAATAATGTGTGTGAGAGTGAGAGATAGACTAACATATATAAACAATGTGTGAGAGTGAGAGAGAGATAGACTATCATATATAAACAATGTGTGTGAGAGTGAGAGATAGACTAACATATATAAACAATGTGTGAGAGCGAGAGAGAGAGATAGACAAACATATATAAACAATGTGTGTGAGAGTGAGAGATAGACTAACATATATAAACAATGTGTGTGAGAGCGAGAGAGAGATACCCTAACATATATAAACAATGTGTGTGAGAGCGAGAGAGATAGACTAACATATATAAACAATGTGTGTGAGAGAGAGAGATAGACTAACATATATAAACAATGTGTTTGAGAGCGAGAGAGAGATAGACTAACATATATAAACAATGTGTGTGAGAGCGAGAGCCAGATAGACTAACATATATAAACAATGTGTGTGAGAGTGAGAGAGAGATAGACTAACATATATAAACAATGTGTGTGAGTGAGAGAGAGAGATAGACTAACATATATAAACAATGTGCGTGAGAGTGAGAGAGAGATAGACTAACATATATAAACAATGTGCGTGAGAGTGAGAAAGAGATAGACTAACATATATAAACAATGTGTGTGAGAGAGAGATAGACTAACATATATAAACAATGTGTGTGAGAGCGAGAGAGAGATAGACTAACATATATAAACAATGTGTGTGAGAGCGAGAGAGAGATAGACTAACATATATAAACAATGTGTGTGAGAGTGAGAGAGATAGACTAACATATATAAACAATGTGTGTGAGAGTGAGAGATAGACTAACATATATAAACAATGTGTGTGAGAGCGAGAGAGAGATAGACTAACATATATAAACAATGTGTGTGAGAGCGAGAGAGATAGACTAACATATATAAACAATGTGTGAGAGCGAGAGAGAGATAGACTAACATATATAAACAATGTGTGTGAGAGTGAGAGATAGACTAACATATATAAACAATGTGTGTGAGAGCGAGAGAGAGATAGACTAACATATATAAACAATGTGTGTGAGAGCGAGAGAGATAGACTAACATATATAAACAATGTGTGTGAGAGAGAGATAGACTAACATATATAAACAATGTGTGTGAGAGTGAGAGAGAGTTAGACTAACATATATAAACAATGTGTGTGAGAGCGAGAGAGAGATAGACTAACATATATAAACAATGTGTGTGAGAGTGCGAGAGATAGACTAACATATATAAACAATGTGTGTGAGAGTGAGAGAGAGATAGACTAACATATATAAACAATGTGTGTGAGAGTGAGAGAGAGATAGACTAACATATATAAACAATGCTTGGGAGAGTGAGAGATAGACTAACATATATAAACAATGCGTGTGAGAGTGAGAGATAGACTAACATATATAAACAATGTGTGTGAGAGCGAGAGAGAGATAGACTAACATATATAAACAATGTGTGTGTGAGCAAGAGAGAGATAGACTAACATATATAAACAATGTGTGTGAGAGCGAGAGAGAGATAGACTAACATATATAAACAATGTGTGAGAGTGAGAGAGAGATAGACTATCATATATAAACAATGTGTGTGAGAGTGAGAGATAGACTAACATATATAAACAATGTGTGTGAGAGAGAGATAGACTAACATATATAAACAATGTGTGTGAAAGGGAGAGATAGACTAACATGTATAAACAATGTGTGTGAGTGCGAGAGAGAGAGATAGACTAACATATATAAACAATGTGTGTGAGAGTGATAGATAGACTAACATATATAAACAATGTATGTGAGAGCGAGAGAGAGATAGACTAACATATATAAACAATGTGTGTGAGAGAGAGAGATAGACTAACATATATAAACAATGTGTGTGAGGGCGGGAGAGAGATAGACTAACATATATAAACAATGTGTGTGAGAGAGAGATAGACTAACAAAAATAAACAATGAGTGTGTGAGCGAGAGAGAGATAGACTAACATATATAAACAGTGTGTGAGTGTGAGAGAGAGATAGACTAACATATATAAACAATGTGTGTGAGAGTGAGAGATAGACTAACATATATAAACAATGTGTGAGAGCGAGAGAGAGAGATATACTAACATATATGAACAATGTGTGAGAGTGAGAGAGAGATAGACTATCATATATAAACAATGTGTGTGAGAGTGAGAGATAGACTAACATATATAAACAATGTGTGTGAGAGAGAGATAGACTAACATATATAAACAATGTGTTGGAGAGAGACGACTAACATATATAAACAATGTGTGTGAGAGCGAGAGAGAGAGATAGACTAACATATATAAACAATGTGTGTGAGAGTGCGAGAGAGATAGACTAACAGATATAAACAATGTGTGTGAGAGTGAGAGAGAGACTAACATATATAAACAATGTGTGTGAGAGCGAGAGAGAGATAGACTAACATATATAAACAATGTGTGTGAGAGTGATAGATAGACTAACATATATAAACAATGTGTGTGAGAGCGAGAGAGAGATAGACTAACATATATAAACAATGTGTGTGAGAGAGAGAGATAGACTAACATATATAAACAATGTGTGTGTGAGCGAGAGAGAGATAGACTAACATATATAAACAATGTGTGTGAGAGTGAGAGAGAGACTAACATATATAAGCAATGTGTGTGAGAGAGAGAGATAGAATAACATATTTAAACAAAGTGTGTGAGAGAGAGAGATAGACTAACATATATAAACTATGTGTGTGACAGTGAGAGAGAGATAGACTAACATATATAAACAATGTGTGTGAGAGTGAGAGAGAGATAGACTAACATATATAAACAATGTGTGAGAGCGAGAGAGATAGACTAACATATATAAACACTGTGAGTGAGAGAGAGAGATAGACTAACATATATAAACAATGTGTGTGAGAGTGGGAGATGGACTAACATATATAAACAATGTGTGTGAGAGTGAGAGAGAGACTAACATATATAAACAATGTGTGTGAGAGTGAGAGAGAGAGATAGACGAACATATATAAACAATGTGTGTGAGAGTGAGAGATAGACTAACATATATAAACAATGTGTGTGAGAGTGAGAGAGACACTAACATATAAAAACAATGTGTGTGAGAGCGAGAGACAGGTAGACTAACATATATAAACAATGTGTGTGAGAGTGAGAGATAGACTAACATATATGAACAATGTGTGAGAGCGAGAGAGAGAGACTAACATATATAAACAATGTGTGTGAGTGTGAGAGAGAGACTAACATATATAAACAATGTGTGTGAGAGCGAGAGAGAGATAGACTAACATATTTAAACAATGTGTGTGAGAGAGAGAGATAGACTAACATATATAAACAATGTGTGTGACAGTGAGAGAGATAGACTAACATATATAAATAATGTGTGTGAGAGTGAGAGAGAGAGATAGACTAACATATATAAACAATGTGTGTGACAGTGAGAGAGAGATAGACTAACATATATAAACAATGTGTGTGAGAGTGAGAGAGATAGACTAACATATATAAACAATGTGTGAGAGCGAGAGAGATAGACTAACATATATAAACACTGTGTGTGAGAGTGAGAGAGAGAGATAGACTAACATATATAAACAATGTGTGTGAGAGTGGGAGATAGACTAACATATATAAACAATGTGTGTTAGAGTGAGAGAGAGACTAACATATATAAACAATGTGTGTGAGAGTGAGAGAGAGAGATAGACGAACATATATAAACAATGCGTGTGAGAGTGAGAGATAGACTAACATATATAAACAATGTGTGTGAGAGCGAGAGAGAGATAGACTAACATATATAAACAATGTGTGTGTGAGCAAGAGAGAAATAGACTAACATATATAAACAATGTGTGTGAGAGCGAGAGAGAGAGATAGACGAACATATATAAACAATGAGTGTGAGAGTGAGAGATAGACTAACATATATAAACAATGTGTGTGAGAGTGAGAGAGAGACTAACATATAAAAACAATGTGTGTGAGAGTGAGAGAGAGACTAACATATATAAACCATGTGTGTGAGAGCGAGAGACAGGTAGACTAACATATATAAACAATGTGTGTGAGAGTGAGAGATAGACTAACATATATAAACAATGTGTGAGAGCGAGAGAGAGAGATAGACTAACATATATAAATAATGTGTGTGAGAGTGAGAGATAGACTAACATATATAAACAATGTGTGTGAGAGCGAGAGAGAGATAGACTAACATATATAAACAATGTGTGTGAGAGCGAGAGAGGTAGACTAACATATTTAAACAATGTGTGTGAGAGAGAGAGAGAGACTAACATATATAAACAATGTGTGTGAGTGTGAGAGAGAGACTAACATATATAAACAATGTGTGTGAGAGAGAGAGATAGACTAACATATTTAAACAATGTGTGTGAGAGAGAGAGATAGACTAACATATATAAACAATGTGTGTGACAGTGAGAGAGAGATAGACTAACATATATAAATAATGTGTGTGAGAGTGAGAGAGAGAGATAGACTAACATATATAAACAATGTGTGTGAGAGTGAGAGAGAGATAGACTAACATATATAAACAATGTGTGTGAGAGTGAGAGAGATAGACTAACATATATAAACAATGTGTGAGAGCGAGAGAGATAGACTAACATATATAAACACTGTGTGTGAGAGTGAGAGAGAGACTAACATATATAAACAATGTGTGTGAGAGTGAGAGAGAGAGATAGACGAACATATATAAACAATGCGTGTGAGAGTGAGAGATAGACTAACATATATAGACAATGTGTGTGAGAGCGAGAGAGAGAGATAGATTAACATATATAAACAATGTGTGTGTGAGCAAGAGAGAGATAGACTAACATATATAAACAATGTGTGTGAGAGCGAGAGAGAGATAGACTAACATATATAAACAATGTGTGAGAGTGAGAGAGAGATAGACTATCATATATAAACAATGTGTGTGAGAGTGAGAGATAGACTAACATATATAAACAATGTGTGTGAGAGAGAGATAGACTAACATATATAAACAATGTGTGTGAAAGGGAGAGATAGACTAACATGTATAAACAATGTGTGTGAGAGCGAGAGAGAGAGATAGACTAACATATATAAACAATGTGTGTGAGAGTGATAGATAGACTAACATATATAAACAATGTGTGTGAGAGCGAGAGAGAGATAGACTAACATATATAAACAATGTGTGTGAGAGAGAGAGAGATAGACTAACATATATAAACAATGTGTGTGAGGGCGGGAGAGAGATAGACTAACATATATAAACAATGTGTGTGAGAGAGAGATAGACTAACATATATAAACAATGTGTGTGAGAGCGAGAGAGAGATAGACTAACATATATAAACAATGTGTGTGTGAGCGAGAGAGAGATAGACTAACATATATAAACAGTGTGTGAGTGTGAGAGAGAGATAGACTAACATATATAAACAATGTGTGTGAGAGTGAGAGATAGACTAACATATATAAACAATGTGTGAGAGCGAGAGAGAGAGATAGACTAACATATATAAACAATGTGTGAGAGTGAGAGAGAGATAGACTATCATATATAAACAATGTGTGTGAGAGCGAGAGAGAGATAGACTACCATATATAAACAATGTGTGTGAGAGCGAGAGAGATAGACTAACATATTTAAACAATGTGTGTGAGAGAGAGAGAGACTAACATATATAAACAATGTGTGTGAGAGTGAGAGAGAGACTAACATATATAAACAATGTGTGTGAGAGAGAGAGATAGACTAACATATTTAAACAATGTATGGGAGAGAGAGAGATAGACTAACATATATAAACAATGTGTGTGACAGTGAGAGAGAGATAGACTAACATATATAAATAATGTGTGTGAGAGTGAGAGAGAGAGATAGACTAACATATATAAACAATGTGTGTGAGATGTGAGAGAGAGATAGACTAACATATATAAACAATGTGTGTGAGAGTAAGAGAGATAGACTAACATATATAAACAATGTGTGAGAGCGAGAGAGATAGACTAACATATATAAACACTGTGTGTGAGAGTGAGAGAGAGAGATAGACTAACATATATAAACAATGTGTGTGAGAGTGGGAGATAGACTAACATATATAAACAATGTGTGTGAGAGTGAGAGAGAGACTAACATATATAAACAATGTGTGTGAGAGTGAGAGAGAGAGATAGACGAACATATATAAACAATGTGTGTGAGAGTGAGAGATAGACTAACATATGTAAACAATGTGTGTGAGAGTGAGAGAGAGACTAACATATATAAACCATGTGTGTGAGAGCGAGAGACAGGTAGACTAACATATATAAACAATGTGTGTGAGAGTTAGAGAGAGAGTAACATATATAAACAATGTGTGTGAGAGTGAGAGAGAGATAGACTAACATATATAAACAATGTGTGTGAGAGTGAGAGATAGACTAACATATATAAACAATATGTGTGAGAGCGAGAGAGAGATAGACTAACATATATAAACAATGTGTGTGAGAGTGAGAGACAGATAGACTAACATATATAAACAATGTGTGTGAGAGTGAGAGCGAGAGATAGACTAACATATATAAACAATGTGTGTGAGAGTGAGAGATAGACTAACATATATAAACAATGTGTGTGAGAGCGAGAGAGAGATAGACTAACATATATAAACAATGTGTGTGAGAGTGAGAGATAGACTAACATATATAAACAATGTGTGTGAGAGTGAGAGATAGACTAACATATATAAACAATGTGTGTGAGAGCGAGAGAGAGATAGACTAACATATATAAACAATGTGTGTGAGAGTGAGAGAGAGACTAACATATATAAACAATGTGTGTGAGAGTGAGAGAGAGATAGACTAACATATATAAACAATGTGTGTGAGAGTGAGAGATAGACTAACATATATAAACAATGTGTGTGAGAGCGAGAGAGAGATAGACTAACATATATAAACAATGTGTGTGAGCGTGAGAGAGAGATTGACTAACATATATAAACAATGTGTGTGAGAGTGAGAGATAGACTAACATATATAAACAATGTGCGTGAGAGCGAGAGAGATAGACTAACATATATAAACAATGTGTGTGAGAGCGAGAGAGATAGACTAACATATATAAACAATGTGTGTGAGAGTGAGAGAGAGAGATAGACTAACATATATAAGCAATGTGTGTGAGAGAGAGAGAGATAGACTAACATATATAAACAATGTGTGTGAGAGTGAGAGAGATAGACTAACATATATAAACAATGTGTGTGAGAGTGAGAGAGAGATAGACTAACATATATAAACAATATGTGTGAGAGTGAGAGATAGACTAACATATATAAACAATGTGTGTGAGAGTGAGAGAGAGATAGACTAACATATATAAACAATGTGTGTGAGAGAGAGAGAGATAGACTAACATATATAAACAATGTATGTGAGAGCGAGAGAGAGATAGACTAACATATATAAACAATGTGTGTGAGAGAGAGAGATAGACTAACATATATAAACAATGTGTGTGAGAGTGAGAGAGAGATAGACTAACATATATAAACAATGTGTGTGAGAATAAGAGAGAGATAGACTAACATATATAAACAATGTGCGTGAGAGCGAGAGAGATAGACTAACATATATAAACAATGTGTGTGAGAGCGAGAGAGATAGACTAACATATATAAACAATGTGTGTGAGAGTGAGAGAGAGAGAGACTAACATATATAAACAATGTGTGTGAGAGTGTGAGATAGACTAACGTATATAAACAATGTGTGTGAGAGAGATAGACTAACATATATAAACAATGTGTGTGAGAGTGAGAGAGATAGACTAACATATATAAACAATGTGAGTGAGAGAGAGAGATAGACTAACATATATAAACAATGTGTGTGAGAGTGAGAGAGAGATAGACTAACATATATAAACAATGTGTGTGAGAGTGAGAGAGAGAGATAGACTAACATATATAAACAATGTGTGTGAGAGTCAGAGATAAACTAACATATATAAACAATGTGTGTGAGAGTGAGAGAGAGATAGACTAACATATCTAAACAATGTGTGTGAGAGTGAGAGATAGACTAACATATATAAACAATGTGTGTGAGAGCGAGAGAGAGAGATAGACTAACATATATAAACAATGTGTGTCAGATTGAGAGAGAGACTAACATATATAAACAATGTGTGTGAGAGTGAGAGAGAGATAGACTAACATATATAAACAATGTGTGTGAGAGTGAGAGATAGACTAACATATATAAACAATGTGTGTGAGAGTGAGAGATAGACTAACATATATAAACAATGTGTGTGAGAGCGAGAGAGAGATAGACTAACATATATAAACAATGTGTGTGAGAGTGAGAGAGAGACTAACATATATAAACAATGTGTGTGAGTGTGAGAGAGAGATAGACTAACATATATAATCAATGTGTGTGAGAGTGAGAGATAGTCTAACATATATAAACAATGTGTGTGAGAGCGAGAGAGAGATAGACTAACATATATAAACAATGTGTGTGAGAGCGAGAGAGATAGACTAACATATATAAACAATGTGTGTGAGAGAGAGAGATAGACTAACATATGTGAACAATGTGTGTGAGAGTGAGAGAGATAGGCTAACATATATAAACAATGTGTGTGAGAGTGAGAGAGAGAGATAGACTAACATATATAAACAATGTGTGTGAGAGTGAGAGAGAGATAGACTAACATATATAATCAATGTGTGTGAGAGCGAGAGAGAGAGATAGACTAACATATATAAACAATGTGTGTGAGAGTGAGAGAGAGATAGACTAACATATATAAACAATGTGTGTGAGTGAGAGAGGTAGACTAACATATAAAAACAAAGTGTGTGAGAGTGAGAGAGCGATAGACTAACATATATAAACAATGTGTGTGAGAGTGAGAGATAGACTAACATATATAAACAATGTGCGTGAGAGCGAGAGAGATAGACTAACATATATAAACAATGTGTGTGAGAGCGAGAGAGATAGAATAACATATATAAACAATGTGTGTGAGAGTGAGAGAGAGAGATAGACTAACATATATAAACAATGTATGTGAGAGAGAGAGAGAGATAGACTAACATATATAAACAATGTGTGTGAGAGTGAGAGAGAGATAGACTAACATATATAAACAATGTGTGTGAGAGTGAGAGAGAGATAGACTAACATATATAAACAATGTGTGTGAGAGCGAGAGAGAGATAGACTAACATATATAAACAATGTGTGTGAGAGTGAGAGAGAGACTAACATATATAAACAATGTGTGTGAGAGCGAGAGAGAGATAGACTAACATATATAAACAATGTGTGTGAGAGTGAGAGATAGACTAACATATCTCAACAATGTGTGTGAGAGTGAGCGAGAGAGATAGACTAACATATATAAACAATGTGTGTGAGAGTGAGAGAGAGATAGACTAACATATATAAACAATGTGTGTGAGTGTGAGAGAGAGATAGACTAACATATATAAACAATGTGTGTGAGAGTGAGAGATAGTCTAACATATATAAACAATGTGTGTGAGAGCGAGAGAGAGATAGACTAACATATATAAACAATGTGTGTGAGAGCGAGAGAGATAGACTAACATATATAAACAATGTGTGTGAGAGAGAGAGATAGACTAACATATGTAAACAATGTGTGTGAGAGTGAGAGAGATAGGCTAACATATATAAACAATGTGTGTGAGAGCGAGAGAGATAGACTAACATATATAAACAATGTGTATGAGAGTGAGAGAGAGATAGACTAACATATATAAACAATGTGTGTGAGTGAGAGAGGTAGACTAACATATATAAACAAAGTGTGTGAGAGTGAGAGAGCAATAGACTAACATATATAAACAATGTGTGTGAGAGTGAGAGATAGACTAACATATATAAACAATGTGCGTGAGAGCGAGAGAGATAGACTAACATATATAAACAATGTGTGTGAGAGCGAGAGAGATAGACTAACATATATAAACAATGTGTGTGAGAGTGAGAGAGAGATAGACTAACATATATAAACAATGTGTGTGAGAGTGAGAGATAGACTAACATATATAAACAATGTGTGTGAGAGCGAGAGAGAGATAGACTAACATATATCAACAATGTGTGTGAGAGAGAGATAGACTAACATATATAAACAATGTGTGTGAGAGCGAGAGAGAGATAGACTAACATATATAAACAATGTGTGTGAGAGTGAGAGAGAGAGACTAACATATATAAACAATGTATGTGAGAGAGAGAGAGAGAGAGATAGACTAACATATATAAACAATGTGTGTGAGAGTGAGAGAGAGATAGACTAACATATATAAACAATGTGTGTGAGAGTGAGAGATAGACTAACATATATAAACAATGTGTGTGAGAGCGAGAGAGAGATAGACTAACATATATCAACAATGTGTGTGAGAGAGAGATAGACTAACATATATAAACAATGTGTGTGAGAGCGAGAGAGAGATAGACTAACATATATAAACAATGTGTGTGAGAGTGAGAGAGAGAGACTAACATATATAAACAATGTGTGTGAGAGCGAGAGAGAGATAGACTAACATATATAAACAATGTGTGTGAGAGTGAGAGATAGACTAACATATGTAAACAACGTGTGTGAGAGTGAGCGAGAGATAGACTAACATATATAAACAATGTGTGTGAGAGTGAGAGAGAGATAGACTAACATATATAAATAATGTGTGTGAGAGCGAGAGAGAGACTAACATATAAAGACAGTGTGTGAGAGTGAGAGATAGACTAACATATATAAACAATGTGTGTGAGAGAGACAGATAGACTAACATATATAAACAATGTGTGTGAGAGTGAGAGAGAGATTGACTAACATATATAAACAATGTGTGTGAGAGTGAGAGAGAGATAGGCTAACATATATAAACAATGTGTGTGAGAGTGAGAGAGAGATAGACTAACATATATAAACAATGTGTGTGAGAGTGAGAGAGAGATAGACTAACATATATAAACAATGTGCGTGAGAGCGAGAGAGATAGACTAACATATATAAACAATGTGTGTGAGAGCGAGAGAGATAGACTAACATATATAAACAATGTGTGTGAGAGTGAGAGAGAGAGATAGACTAACATATATAAACAATGTGTGTGAGAGTGTGAGATAGACTAACATATATAAACAATGTGTGTGAGAGTGAGAGAGATAGACTAACATATATAAACAATGTGTGTGAGAGTGAGAGAGATAGACTAACATATATAAACAATGTGTGTGAGAGTGAGAGAGAGATAGACTAACATATATAAACAATGTGTGTGAGAGCGAGAGATAGACTAACATATATAAACAATGTGTGTGAGAGTGAGAGAGAGATAGACTAAT